>NW_007728942.1:36804-179108 GCF_000696425.1 Galeopterus variegatus
CACTCTCACACACACTCACACAAAAACAAACAAACAGCAACAACAACAACAACAACAATAATGGGGGGGGGAGAGGAAGATTTAACAACCTCAACTTTTTTTTTTTTTTTAAGTTCTTACAACGAGAAAATGGGGGGGACACATCTGGGTGGGAGGGGGTAGAGGGAAGAGGGAGGGAGGTTTTGGCGATGGGACACAATAACTAACTACATTGTATATTGACAAAATAAAAATAAAAAAATTAAATTAAATTAAAAAAAACCAATAAGACAGAGTTTCAAAAAAAAATGTTTATTCAGTTTCTATTCAGTTTTACTTTTAGCGTGGTCTCTACCCTGGCATTAAAATGCACTCTTAATATGTCTTTACATGTCTTTCTGAGTTCATGTTATCCCAGAGATATACATACACATGAGGGGCCTTCAAAAGACAGATGTACATACACGTGAGGGGCCTTCAAAAAGTTCACGGAAAGATTGATATTATCTTTTAATTCCACTTTTCCTTGAACTTTCTGAAGTACCCTCATACATGCATACAAACATACATACATAAAACAAACAAACCAAACAGTGAAGCAGGGAAATAGAGAGACAATTATTTAAGTGAACCAATGAATGAGTATAAGCCCAACTGGAATATGAGGCAGTGTAAGTACCTTCTTTTCACTGAAATCTTTTTGATTTCTGTAACACTTATCATAGTAGAAGCTCATCATTCCGAGCACGACTCAACAAGAGAAATAGTTATGTATTCTAATGCTGGAGCATTGCCTTGAGTTTAGGTTTACTACACTTTGGCATTTTTCTTAGGGTTTTTCAAGGGTGATTCTGCCTATGTATGGCTGACTCTAGAACCTACTTCATTTGTCCAATGCTATAGAAGTGTGTTTTTCAAAGCTTCCTGTGATAAGAGGTGCAAACTCCTGGCAAAGGATCAGGCACCCCTACAGTTCTTAGCGCAGTACCTAGCACATAGTTTACATCCAGTGCTCTAAAACATGGACCTGCGTAATTGAGATCTCAGATTAATTGTTTCCACTGACATTTCTACCTGCACACTTGAATACTTTCTGATAGGCAAGTTCATAATATAATCAGGAAAAAAAAAATCCTAATTTTATATTTTAGCAGCTAAAGCACAGTCATATGCGGACCACAACAATGAACGTGAAACTCAAAATATATTCATACAACATTTTGAAAATTCTTTCTTCCTTTGGTACAACAAATAGTGATATTTGGAAATTAGAAGTTTACACCAAAAATTATAGCAAGTCTATAAAAATAATAGTTGCCTAACTTCTGTCATTTGTCCATCCAGGTGGCATCAGGAACACATATTTCTATTTCAGATGAAGATAAAAACAATTGATAGAGGTTAATTGTCTTTGGATTTGTTGATTTTTGTAGTAACAGATTTCTGAACAGATTTTTATAACAGTTGTTCATATTCCCATGTAAGAGGAATCTATGGGTCCAGCATTGATAAATCGATATATTTAAAAGATCACACACACACTCACACACACACATGCACACAAATACACATTGCATAATTTCTGTCACTACGATCTGATTCCTTGATATAATCTCTGCAGAATTTTAAAAAAAACATTACTGGAAAATAATTCTAAGTATAGAACTTACTTTTTAATCTTCTTTTTAAAAATATACACACACACACATGCACACAAATACACATTGCATAATTTCTGTCACTACGATCTGATTCCTTGATATAATCTCTGCAGAATTTTAAAAAAACCATTACTGGAAAATAATTCTAAGTATAGAACTTACTTTTTAATCTTCTTTTTAAAAATATACCATCAGTAATTAATTATTTATTAAAAGATTAGCATTATTAAATCACATGAGAAAAAAACAATTATCCAAGTATCATGGTTATTAAAAAATGTATTTCCTTTAAAATATGACTCTACTTCATATATCACCACAAATCTTAAATCTTACAATATTCATTAGACTAAAATTTGATATGCAAATGAGCAATAAAAGAGTTAGTCATGCATTCATTTGGAAAATATTACATACAGATCACTAAACGCTGTATGCATAGAAATGAACATCAGTATCCAGTTTTCATCCCATTTTAATATGTGCTTAATGGTGTAAATATAGCTTATATTTTTATTCATGGAAGGCAGCCACCAAATAATTCTCATTTTACTATGTAGTTTTACATTGTCTGTTTTGTTCTTTAATGAGAGAAATTATACTGTTCATAATCTTAACTAGCAGTCAGATAACTTGGAACACTTTGGCTGATCAAGAATATACCAACTTTACAAACTCTTCTAATCCATTATCTAACATAGGTAACAAAGTTACCTGACAGTGTAATAGTGTCAATAAAATATAGGTCAGTGCCTCCTACCCCCCACCATTGGTTAGGTTGTTATAAAGAAAAAACCTTTTTCTGTCTACCTAACTGTCTAACAATCTAAAAAGTCCATGATAATGAATAGATACGAATCAGCTATGTACTAGTGTGGAAATTTTAGAGATTCCATCCCTGCTATTGGAAATAAATACAATTCAAAACATTTGGTATTACAGTAGCTTCATCTGAACACATAAAAATACATCACAAATATGTATATAAACCAAATAAGGTAGAAAATTTCACAGTTAAATGTCCAGCCAAACAGATCAGTTCACAGGCACCTATCTGACCTTGTGATGTGTGTGTGTATATATATACATATATAAAATATGAGATAGTTTTTAAAAATATATCTGATATAAAGAATATCTGAGAAATAGAAAAGCACATGATACATATTATAAAGATCTTTACTTATTCAAATAGTTTATAATAACTAGTATGTCCTAAGTGTGACTAAAATTTGACAGTGTGGTTAAAATAAGAAAAAACAAAAAAATCTGAAGATCTTCGCAGCACCTGCTGTACCTGAAAAGTTTCTTTTAATGAAAAGAAAATACCAGTGCTCCTATTTCCTATTGCATCATTTGTCAAGAGTATTTATTCTGTTTACTGTACTAGATATGATCATTGCCTGATACCATGAAGAAAGTGGTCATATCAAATTTATCGATAACTATGAAATTAACCCATTATTAATTTATGGTCATTTTGGAGTATGGTGAGATAGTTCACTTAATGATGTCAGGCGAATAAACCAAGGCAACTTCAAGAGAATTACTTGAGCCATTTAGTGGGATCAAGGATTTCTGAAATTAAAATTCTGCAATAAATTTTGGAGGGGAAGATAAACCATAACACAACCTATGACTCATAAAACTATGCTTTATGCTTTATATAAATGGTAAAACTGTCTAACACACTTAAAATTTCCAGGTTATTTTTTAAGTTATTTAATGAATTATAGGCATTCAGACTCAAAACCAATGTGTGACTCAAGCAAAATCTCCCAGAATTTATGATAATAATTGCCAAAAATAAAAAATAAAATAAAATAATTGCCTGGTGCAACCAATTTTAGTTGAATTTCCACAGCAATTTCTCAATGTAACCTGTCTCAAATAAGCCACACAATTCACCTTTCATGACGTACAACTAGAGAACATATATTTCCCATCTTCCAGTGCAAATTTTTATATCTATAGACAATTTTTCCACCCCTTTAGTTTTCTTAATTTGCTGCTAAGCTCCCCCAATTCCTTTCTCCTTTCCTGTAAATTGTTTTTGTATTCTCTCTTCACATAATATTTCTCAAATATTTATTTAAATATCTGAATAAATATAATAAATTCACATATGGATAAATAAGTAAATATTTATTTATCTGTTTGTTTATTTCTTTATATGTTAATGTTGCAAGCAAATGGAACAGCTTAGCAACAACAATGAAAGTGACCTGTCTCCTAAGAATATACTACAGATGAGAAAGTCAGTACTGAGAACAATCTGTATGTGTGGAGGCATTTCATACTGCACAGCGTATAGTGGTCATACCACATTTTTACTGTACCCTTATCATGCTGTCTATTAATACATTTATTGAACTTTATTATTTATTTATTTAAGAAATATCACCCCCACAATTAATGGGGCAAAGAATATTTGTCATTCATATATTTTTGTTTCTGCACCTATCTGAGGGCCTGATGCTAATATTTAAAGATTTCCCCCCCACCCCCATCAAAAGTCCAAGGACAATTCAGTTGAACAGTTTTGTGATACCAGAGCTAAGGAAAAAATATCTCTCAGCTAAGGCTGTTAGTCATACAAAATCCAAGTCACTTGCAAAGCTGAGCATCTGCAGTAAAACAAAATGCAATCAGATAGAGGGAAGCCTGAGTGGATTGCCAAGCCTAGTACGGAAGAAAGGCAGACATGGTAGCCAAGAGACAGAAGTGGAGCTCCAAATGCAGCATCAGGCAGATGAATTTAGTGTCAGCTGGCTCACTGAAAATGAGGTCTATGCAGAGCAGTCGCAGGGAGCAGCAGGAGCCTGTGGCTGGGTTTCATTCTCCAGTTTAAACAAAGTGAGGGATCAATGACAGTCTGGACACTAAAAAATTTCTTCTGGTTGAATGAATAATAAGTATGGGATCACAGAGTTGCCTAAATAGGGGGGATCTACCGAAAAACTAATATCATCTTTTCGTAAATTGGTAACAAGGAAGGGTTAAAATATTCATCTAAAGTCATATCATTCATTACGACTAGTCAATCCCAAACAGGCATGCTGTCCACTCTCACATAGAATTTGTTTTCCAGCATATATTTTCAAAACCACTTTTTGTGTTATTTTTGACATACGAAAAGTTGCATGTATTTAATGTATAAAACTTGATGAGTTTCGAGATAAGTATACAAGCATGAAAGCATCACCATAATCTATACCATAAACACATCCATCACCTCCAAAAGTTTCCTCCCACCTTCTTTAGTTATTATTTGTATTTGTGTGTGTTTGTGTGTGATAAACACACTTAACATAAGATCTAGCCTCTTAGCAAATTTTAAAGTTTATAATATAGCATTGTTAACTATAGGCACTATGCTCTGTAGTACGTCTCCAGGACTTGAATCACTGAAACTTATATTCTTTGACTAGCACCTCCGCATTTCCCTTCCCCAGCCTCTGGCAACCACCGTTCTACTCACTGCTTCTATGAGTTTGGCTATTTTAGATTCCTCATATAACTGGGATCAGGTAGCACTTGTCCTTCTATGTCTAGCTTATTTCACTTAGCATAACATCCTCCGTGTTCATCCATGTTGCTGCAAACGGCAGGATTCTCTTTTTCTTAAGGCTAAGTAATATTACATTGTGCATGTGTATGTGCACACATACACACACATATATAGGCATACATAAAATCACATTTTCTTCTTGTGTCTATGGAAATTTAAGTTGTTTCCACATCCTGGCTATTGTGAATAATTCTGCAGTGAATATGGGAGTGCACATATGTGTTTGAGAAACTGATTTCAATAGCTTTGTGTATATACCTATAAGTAGAATTGCTTGATCTTATAGTAGTTCTATGTTTAATTTTTTTGCAAAACTTCTATACTGTTTTCCACAACGGCTTCAGCAATTTACATTCCCACTAACAGTGTACATGTGTTTCTTTTTCTCCACGTCTTGTCAACCCTTGTTATCACTTGTCTCTTTGAGAATAGCCATCCTAGCAAGTGTGAAGTGATATCCATTTTGCTTTTGATTTGCATGGCTTCAGCAATTTACATTCCCACTAACAGTGTACATGTGTTTCTTTTTCTCCACATCTTGTCAACCCTTGTTATCACTTCTCTCTTTGAGAATAGCCATCCTAGCAAGTGTGAAGTGATATCCATTTTGCTTTTGATTTGCATTTTCCTGATGATTAGTGATGCTGAGCACCTTTGCATGTACCTGTTAGCCATTGTACATCTTCTTTGGAGAAATATCTATTCACTTTCTTTGCCAATAGTTTAATCAGGTTTTTGTTGTTGTCGTCACTGTTTGCTATCAAATTTCAGAACTTTCTTATATATTTTAGATATTAACTCTTTATCAGGTACATGGTTTGCAAATATTTTCTCCCATTCTATCAGTTACCTTTTTATTTTGTTGATTTTTCTTTTCTGTGCAGATTTTTTTAGTTTAACGTAGTACTTTTTTAAAAAAAAAGTAGTCTAAATACAATGTTTAATAAATACAATGTTTTAAGAGGGCTTTCAGAAGTTTTTGTATTTACACCTGATTTTTAAGGTATAAAATCATGGGGTCATCAAAAAACTTAGCTCTCTAACCTTAGTTTGCCACCTGTAACACATACTGTTACTCATCACATATTTATTTCTTCTTTTTCCTTGATAAAAGAACTCAGATTTTCTTCTTACACCAATGGTTAAGGGAACGCTGAACCCTTCACCAATTCATGGAGTGCATTGAAAATGGGTTAGGTAAGCTACTTGTTGAATCACTACACTCCCAGTGGAAGTTCTGGGTTTAGAAATGGTCATCTGAGGCACATTGATGTCATCAGGAGTCTAGTTCTATCAGTCTCTCTGTTCTCATTCCCACTGTTTGAGTTCTATTCTCAGGGTTCCTTCATTAACCCAAAAGGCTGCCACCATCCTAGGCATTTCATCCTAGTGATATGGCTATGTCCGGAGAAATCTTTTTTTGCTTAAGAGCAAGTTGCTCTTTTTCCAAAATCTCCAGGCAGACATCCCCTCATGTCTCAGATGCTTCCTACAACTGAAGTCCAACATTCTAGTCAACTTCTTGGTATCAGAGGTAACAGATTTTCTTATTGTTTAAGCCAGTGTGAGTCTCCTCTCCCTTACTTGTAACTAAAAACATTCCATCTGGTACAGTATATAAAAAGATGTTCCTGTAATATCACATGACAGGATAGATCCCAGGTGATATAACTATAGTAAGAAGACAAGAAACAATATAAAATAAATATTTTAAAGCTAACACTGGCTCTAAGTAGTTATCTTTTGATTCTATGGTGTGTTAGTGTTCTAGGTAAATTCATGTTTCAAAACATGAGAAAATACTATAAAAAGCCAGGATACCCAAGGTGTTGGGGAAGATCAGAAAAGGAAAATTACTTTTTTAAAATGTAGAACAAGTGTGCATGTGTTATTAAAGTCCGAGAAGAATTACATGCAATGAAATTTAAGTCTGTGCAATATAGCATTTGGTTCCTTGGGTTTCTGTTCAATATGCCCTCTAAGACAAAAAACAAACACAGGATCAAAAATTGGAAGGTTAGCTGATGTCAGCTGTTTATCATTGTTGAAGGAGAAGACCCATGCATTTCCATTTTGTCATTAGTGTGCATTCTTCAAAAGAATTACCTTGATGCTAATTTTGTGTTAGAACTGAAGAAAAAGTACCCGTAGAATGTTATAATTCCAAACAATGGTCTTTTTTCCACTTCCAAACTGTTTGGCTTCTAAGAAAATAATAGAGTTTGACAGTTTCAGGGGTAAGAATAATATCTTCTTGTTTCATGTCCCCAAAACACCTGCTGAGTGATTTATCACAGTACAAAGAGCATGACTATACTATCTCATATTAAATGCAAGAGTGTTATCTAAAGTGTGATCCCTTGTGTGTTTAGTAAATTTGGTTTGAAAAATCACATATTTATTCAGATCTTTGTTATAGTATTAATCTCTCCTGTCTGACAGCATCTCAGATCTCTTAGTTAAACATTCCTCTACAAATGCCACTTCATACTAATTAAAATGAAAGATTTCAGCTACTGTTTATTTATTAATTCAACCAAGACTTCCTGTAAATAAAAAAGGATCCAAGAGGGAGAGAGCATATATTTAACTTGCAAATTACATCGGTAGAGTGTCAACTTTGTCCATGAAAATTAATGGTTTGTAGTGCAGCTAGTTATTTCCTCTTAGTTTACATCATGTATTATAACCAAATTATAAACAAATAGTAACTTCAATGTAATTACAAATATAACACAGAGAGCAAAATAGAAAATTATATTTGGATTAAAGAAATGCTTTTCATTCAGATTTAGTATATTAAATACAGCAAATTTGTAATGAAGTAATTGCTTTCAGTTGGGTGAGGTAGAAAGTCATTTCTATGGGAAAAGTGAAGATAAAAGCATTCTGTACTCCACTTGATATTTTTAAAAGTCTCAGGTCTCTTTTGTTAAAATGAAAGCCATTGACTTTAGGGTTCTTTACCACAGTCCTTTGCTACAAGAATCTCTTTTAGACTAATATGTCAAGTTTGTATATATAAGTAATGTATCTCTATTTCCCTACTTATAAATCACAATATTATTCTTATCTACAATAGCAGAAGATACAAACTCTTCCATTATAAATATTATACTCGAGTGACGTTATAGGGACAGATATAGAGAATATTTATGAAAAGAATCAGTAACACATACTTCCAAAACCAGAAGATTGAATATAGTACATTCTGTCTATCTCGATGCAGGAATTTCTGTTTTTAAAGTTCCTCAGTTGACTGCACTGATGCTAGAGTTGGCAGTTAATATTTACTGATCTGCTCCTTTTCTCTTACTATTAATGTAAGAATTTTCCCTAACGGCAGACATCCTGAAAGTGTGATCAATTAGAGCACTTTTTTTTTTTTTTTTTTTTTACCTATTTCAGCAAGAAGAGTTGGCAGTTAATATTTACTGATCTGCTCCTTTTCTCTTACTATTAATGTAAGAATTTTCCCTAACGGCAGACATCCTAAAAGTGTGATCAATTAGAGCACTTTTTTTTTTTTTTTTTACCTATTTCAGCAAGATAACTGTGAAATTTTAAAGAAGAAATTTTGCCAAGAGAAACCGAGTGTCAATTGTTACCACTACTTGTTGCTATTATTTAATCTCTAGAGACTCAAATCCTCAGTTTAACATATGGACTCGCAAGAGCAAAATTCTGCTATTTTCCTTTTTACACCTACAGAGCAAGAATGTGTCTTTAGGGAAAACGGCCAGCTACTTCCTCGGCTTGACTCAAGGAAACAATCACAAAAATCTAGGTGTACTAGAAAAACACATGGAAGCCAGAATAGATAGAATTTCTGCATCCTCCCATCTCAGTAACTTATTACCCATGTTTGTGAATATGTTGTCTCCCCTATACATTCTATATCAAGTGTTGGTATGCTTCTGGTTATTGAGAAACGTTGGAAAACCTTGTCGCAGCACTCTTTATCAGCAATACCCCACAGTTTAGAAGACAATGGAGGAGGAAGAAAAGAACCTGAGGAGATGCACAGGAAGAATCAGAGACGGGTGCTGCAGATGATCTAGCCACAAAATAAGCTGACCATCCATGTTGGAGAAACCTAATATACAAAAAGGAACGCAGTTGATATTAGGGAAAGATAAGTATAAGTACTGTTTAAACTTTTTGTGCTTTTTCTTCTAACATTTTCTCTAAGGTCTAACAGCTTTCCAGGGTTTCTACAAAAAACTTCCGTACCAAAATTTTTCTGATAAAAATTAACTATTTCTTATGCTGCCTTTTTTCTCTCTTACATAGCCTCACCAAAAGGCATTATCTGGAAGAAGGTTTGTTTCTCCTACTTGACTAGTAACACTTTCATTTTAAAAATACGTAAATAGCATGTGTTATGTGTCAGGCACTGGCCTAAGAATTTTGCAAATATCACTCATTCAATCTTCCTAACACCCAGTGAGGACATTACTGCTGTTATTCACTTTTCCAAAGAAGAAAGTGATTTTACACAGGGATTTTATGTAATTACTTGACATCATACAGTAAGCAGGTGGTAAAGCTGGGACTGAAAGACAGGCTTCAGACTATACTATTTTCCTGTAGCTCAGGGAGAAAGTGACCTTTAAAGGAAAGTATTCATCATTAATGAAAAATAATAAAGAATCCTAGTGATTATTAATATTTCAACATTACTAATAAAAGGTACTGTAAATGGGAACAGATCTAAATCATGCAAAAATTTCCTAATCTTTTTGCTCCTATCTAAAAAAAAACAATTACTTTGCAAACTAATTACAAATTAAAAAATCAATAACATTCAAGTTAGCGGCATTGATTTAATGTGATAGACTGAATAGAAAAAATATATTATGTGAGTCTGGTTTTAATATTTGACATTTATAAGCACTGAAATCAGTAAAATAACTGTAGAGAATTAACATTTTGTTATAAGAATGGAATTGATGTCAAAGTTTGGTTTGGTAATTCAGAATAATTAGGCCTCATATTTAACCAGAACAATACTAAGTGAGCAATTCTCAAAGGTCAATTGTAATCAAATATCACATGATAACCCTATATAACTATTTTATCCATTTGAATTTACCATTGTTCCTGTACTAACAATTCCAATCCTTTAATAACTGGGATTCGAAAGTAGAACTTAATATAAAAACTTAATTTTTATGATTGCAGAACTGGAAAAAAATATTTAGACACAGAAATTATTTAGGTGAAGAAAATCAGTAAATTTTGTTATAACTAATCCAAATCATTTTGAAAATAACTTGAATATAAATTAGGTTTTCATTCTACTTTATTTTTATCTTTGAATATTTGACTTGAGGCAAAATTCTCATTTATACAACATTCTTTAAAAGCTTTTGCCATTTATTTGGTAGAAATCTACAATTTACATTTCAAGTGCATGCCTGCATTTTTTAATCATCCTGGCACAAAGTAGTAAATTACTCTACAATATTGCTATTTTCCTAATGTGAACTCAAAATTCCAATTTACCTAAGAAACTAAATATGATTTTATCAAATATATTTTATGTACAATTACCAAATAAATTTTTTTATCATAAACTAAAATATGTTAACACAGCTACAAAGGTAAACATCAAACAATTGCTGAGTTTTTGACACTAGGAAATAAGAACATACTTAATGACACATTAAAAGTTAAAAGTTGTCCATCCACTTTTGCTATAATTGAGTAACTTTCTACAAAAACTACAACTTGTAGATAAAAGCTATTAATTCTGGATAAAATAGAAGAGACAACTGGAGAATGAGTAAAAAAAGGCTAATTCTATAGCAGAGTTAACACTTGGAAAAAATAAAGGCCACAAAGTGAGTTTCTCATTTTGGCTTTGTCTTTGCATTCATTCCAAATTGCACATACCAGCCAGTTTCTATGAAATTTTCATTTTAAATATAAGATAACTTTGTTACATGAATAGACTTTAATATCCTTAGATATAGCTGATAAGGCTCCCACATAGCAAACCTGGAAAAATCTTAGAATAAGAAGATTATACAATCATTATGGTAGTTACTTCAATACTTTTTTTTTTCATTCTTCCCTAGACGTTTTGAATTGTTTGCTTGCAAACAAAGAAGACGCCCAAAGTTCTGGACATTAATCCAATTATGCAATCTTTCCTTTTCTTATCTGCCTAAACCCACAGGTCTAGAATATGTGCATAATGACTGCTACATTATCACAGTAGCTGCATTGCTTATGATTTAAACCTGTCAAATGAGATGTGTTAATTTGTTTTATGAGCCTTAAATAATAAAAGGAGTGTTCTCCCTTTATTCTGACTTCAAGATTTTTCTCATTTGTCTGAAAATTGAGAGAATGGCTTAAAAATTTGCAGACACTTCTGTTTCACTGTGCATATTTATATAAAGAACAAGGGTACCCTGCTGTGTTTGTTTATTCCATTCTACAGCTCCTACAATTCAGGGAACAAATGTATTTTCATAAATTGGCAAATTCTGGAATATGAAAAATAAATGAGTCAATGTTTGACCTTATAACATATAACATTTGTGAACTATGTTTAACTGCTTTAATACTTTTTTGTACATTTCATCTTCAAAATATTTATATGCTATAAATAGCAAAATATGGTTTTTGAAATATTTAGGTTTAGGTTTGCACACAGCATGTCAGTTTTTAAAATTTCTTCAATATTTGTGAGATGGCTCGTTTCCCATTGTTTAAATATAAGTCTATTTCAAAGAAAGTAAACAGCAATCTACCTGTGGTGAACTCATTTGGTGATGTTTAACATTTTCATTTCTTCTAGATGAGCTAACATCTGCTCTTCTAAAGATCCAGGTATGCCATAACTCACTTGCTATCTACTTTTGCTGCCATTATAAAAGGACTTTTTAGTGAGGTCAACAATTTCAAATGTCAAATTGTAGATGAAATTGCAAAATGTAACACTGCCTTACAAGAGCTGCATTTCTGTTGCACAAGAGAAGTAGAGGGAAATTTATAATTATTTATGAAAAAACCCAAAACACAGCCCAATCAGAGAAACTTTATGTTTACCAAATAATTGGCAGCATGCAATTTTAAAAATTCTATCATAACATACAAATTTCTTTTACATTAAGTTAATTAACTAGAATTGCATTTAAAACAATGTATTTCTTTTTAAAAAAATAAACAAGAGATAAGTAATGTGCATGATGTTATGTCATTGAAAATGATCCAAACTGATTGTTACATAGACATCATCATTTCTATGATGTTTTATATTCATATATTATTTCTATACTTATTCCTAAAGTCCAATTTAAGCCCCTACCCTGATCGCCTCCAGACTTTGTATATAGCCCACTTTGTGTCATTTTCCCGTCCTCCCCCACACTCCAGCCGAATGCCACCTTCTGTGATACAAACACTGTAAGCTCTTAATGGCCTTAACATCTTTACTTCAGCATTTCTCTCTGAATGTTTCCCTTAATCTTTGCAAAACTGACACCATCTTGTCATTTAAATCTTACTTTTAAATGTCACATCCCAAAGGACCTCCCATAACCTCTCAGTGACTCCATTGAGTCTTTATAGCATATATCAGTGTCTGACATTTTTCTTGACTTCTTATACTGAGTTCATTTCTAACTCTCTACAATGTAATAAAAGTACTGCAACTACCAATTTCTTCTCTCTTTTTTATAGCTGTATTGCAACATCCTGTACAGTATCTGACACATTTATTGTATATATGGTTAGCAGAGGCCAACTCATAGAAGACCACTTGGGTCATTGTAAGGAAACTAAGGTTTGCAATAAGGAAAGAATAAAATTTACAATAAATATACCAGTGATACCCTTTCTCAGGTCAATTTTTTTTTTTTTTCCTTTTTGTCTTTTTTCATGACCGGCAACGGATTGCAACCCTCAGTGTCGCGCCCGTACCGGACCGGGACCGGCCACGGGATCGCAACCCTCAGTGTTGCTCCCGCGCCTCGCTCAGCCAGTGAGCGGGAGCCGGTCTGTATGTGGGATCCGAACCCTTGGCGGGAGCGCCGCCGCGCTTCCCAAGCGGCGCACTGTAGCAGTGTGCCACTGGGCCGGCCCTCAGGTCAATTTTTTATGGCTAGATCTTCCTCATTCAGTTTTCAGTTCGAGAAAGTCCTTTCCTAAACACCATATTCAAATAGATTTACTCTTATTATTCTTTGTCATAGCACACAATTCATTCATTTCCTGCATGTCATTATAGTATAGAATTATTGTATTCCTTTATTTATCTTTTTTTCTGCTTCTACTGCTGTAATACACAGTCCATGAGAGCAGAGAGCCTGTTTGTCTTGTTCACCGTTGTACACCTTGGTGCCTAATCCAGTGCTTAATACATGGTGCTCAAAAAATTGGCTGAATGAGTCAATGATAATTTAATGTATATTTTACAGGCTACATCTGATAGGCTTGGTGACTGTTCCAATATGCATGAAGGGAAGAGAGAGAGAGACAGATAAAAGACAATTTCCATTTTCTGTTTTGGGCAATTCTGGGTAACTGGCTAGAGGAAGGTATTACTTACTTAGAGAAAAGGGTGGAGATGCATGGAAGATTTGGCAGAAAGAGAGGAATATGAATATGTATGTGAAGGGGTTGAGGACATGTCCTATTTCATATTTGATTGTATTTGAAGGTTATAAGACATCCTAATAGATAAACCAAGTATGTAGTTGGATATATAGAATTTCAGTAGAAAAAGTCTGGGATAAGATTTTGTTTCTGTATCACAAGCATATAGTAGGTATTTAAGGCCATGAGAACGTATAAAATCACTGAAGGAGAGACTGTAAATGTTTAGAAAGAAAAACAAAATTCCCTGTAGTTTTCTAAAATTTAGTTCTGGAGAGGACCCTGAGCTCGAAAAACATCAGAATGAAAGTGAAGTAGGAAAAAGACAAAGTCATGAGAGGACTACATTTCTAGAAGGAGGGAATAGCCACCAGGTTTTTAGAAAAGTAGTTTTAAGAGGATTGATGATACTAGCATTAATGTAACGTGTACAAGAATGCTATCAGTCACTAATGTGGCTTAATACTATTCAGAATCCAGCCTGTGTTAATTTTCCCTACATTGGTTATGAACACTGAAGAATATTCCAGAATCAATCTGAGACTAATTAGTATTATGAACTAGGCAAACTACTTTGGCCAGTCTAGTTCCAGCCAGACAGAAAAAATTCCATTTTGTTTGACTAATTAACCTCCTGGAGCATTAGTTTCACCATCCACTCAAATAAGGAGTTATCCAGATGATCACAATGACTCCTTCAAGTTTCCTACTCCATATTCTAAAGGGAAAAATTTTCACACAGCTCAACTGAAATATTTTAAATAATATTTTCTTTTTTAGTTTCTAACAACATTTGCAGCTTGCTTATGTCTTTTTTTTTTTAAACAGGCCAAACTTAATAAGAATTTAGCTGTAGTTATATTGCAGTTTTCCAATTTTCACCAACTTATTCAGTACAAAGTAGAACATAGAAAGAGAATTTAGACATGTAATAGGTAAAAAAAGAAATCAATAATTAATAGTTAATCACAATAGTGTGTTCTGTTTGATAATTTACTCTAAGCCTAGAAGGATAACTAAATATAGAAGAGACAAAAACTGACATAGCTGTTATAGTCTTTATTAATACTTGAAAGGGTATCTGAATCCATATTACAATCAATTGTTATGAAATTCTCTTTTCCTGTGCATTCGATGAGGTCTCCATGAAAGGTATATATTATTTATAAACGTTCCTAAGAATAACTACAGGACTTTAATCCAAGTGGATCTTGAGAATCACTAAGAAAAATAAATAACTATATTTAAATTGACAGCCAAGTTTCATATGATATAATTACCGGAATTATAACTAAGCAACTCAGTATGATTGACTGTTAGATTCACAACAAGTCTCTCTCAAGTTTTCCTAATCTTACCAAATTCAAAAACCATTTTATGTGGACCAGAGGAGCAAATATAAATAAATAACTTTTGCTATTATATAATAAAGTATTCATTGAGTTATCAGGGGAAAATGCTTAAGACCAAATTAGAAAACAGAATCAGGTTTGCTATACCAGAGATTTTTGGTTTTTACCAAATATCTCCAATATACATTCTGTATTTTATCTCTAACTGTAAAACTTATATATTCAAATTGTGTTTTCTCCATCCTTATTTTTATAAACTACTAATATATTAAACAGAACAAGATAAATACCAATTTTATATAATTCTGTGAAACAAAGGAACTGTAGTAAAAGGCTTTATGAGAATATTTTTAGTGAATTAATTGTAAAAAAAATGTTTCTAAGCCAAAAAAAAAAAAAGGGAAAAAATGTTAACTCAAATATTTCCAAGATTGACACCAAAATAAAGTTTATATTAAAATAATTTTTAAAACATAGATGAAACAGAACAGATATTATGCAGGGAACATTCAAGACCAGAAATCTAGGTTAGATCTTGCTGTGTAATGATGGACTGTCCTGGGCAAGGCATTTAATTTTCTGAAAACTGTGCATTGTTGTGACCTCAAGACTCTGTTCCACTGAGGGAGTAGTAACTTCACCTCTCCAAACCTCATTTTTTAAATCTTCACAACATTGACATAATACCTAAACCAAGAGATTACTGTGATTATTGAATAGCAGCAGCAGTCACCATCATCTCAGGCTCAAAGCATGAAAGCTATTATTGAAATAAAATTCATCATATTTTATGTCTCTTAATTCTGTCTTACAAAACAAATCTCTGCATATAGCTCACACAAAATGTGAAAGCCAAAAGGGAATTTAGAAGTGTGCTTTGTGTAAGACAGAAAAAATAACTGGTTACAAAAAAATGTCTTTTGCTTGGTTATTTAACAAAGCCTGGAAGAATAGCTAAAAGTAAAACTGCATCAAAAACTAATTATAAATATTTATTTTGAGTAGCTTCAACACAGCAAGGTACAAACATGAAGTGTTTTTATTTTTCCTAATTACTGATATCAAGGTTTTTTTTAAGTACCCATCACCTTAATCTTAGTGGGAGGGGTGGTACAGAGGTACAAAGGTTCCAGTTAATAGCTTTTCAGCTTGTCTAATAATTTGTATAATAACATTGCATATTTTTCATGTAATTAAAGCTTTAGTGGCTATACATTTCAAAGTCACTCTCTCTAATAATTCCAGCAGACCTTCTGCACAGCTGCCACGATCTACCTGCAGGAGGGATGATGCGTGTGTTCCAAACTCTCCGTCCTGCACTTTGCCACCTTCTTCCACGTGCCCGGGATATCTGCAGAGGTACAGTGGAGCAAATGAATGCTTACTTGAGGAATGGCCCAGGTTTGCATGAATTAAAAGAGTACACAAAATAAATACAGGAAAAGCCAAAGACACAGTCTTAGGGAATTTCCTAAATTTGTCTATTAGGTTTAATATAATTTTAAAATACTAGTCTTTAGACCCTGTGAAGGGTTGAATAGTGTTTCCCCCATTCATATGTTGAATTTCTAACTCCCAGTATTTCAGAGTGTGACCTCACTTGAAGATGGGTACCTTACATAAATAATAAGAGGAAAATGAGGTCATTAGGTGGATCCCAACTAATATGACTCATGTCCTTATAAAAAGAGGAAATTTGGTCACAGAGACACTCAAAGAGAGAGAAAAAAAACATGAAGAGAACAGAAAGAAGATGGTCATCTGTGAGCCAGAGAGGGTCCTGGAACAGGTGTTTCCCTTACAGCCCTCAAGAAGGAACCAACCCTGTTGGCACTTTGATTTTGAACTTCTTGCCTCCAAGGCAATAAGAAAATAAATTTCTGTTGTTAGTCATCTAGTCTCTGGTACTTCATTACAGCAGCCTAGCAAACTAATACAGACTTCAACTCAGATTTACTGAATATGGATCTCCAAGAGAGAGGCCCAGAAACTTATCTTTAAACAGTTATTTTCAGATAATTCTCATATGAACCAGGTGTTGAAAAACTGCCCTAAACTTTAGGATTAAGGGAGGGAGCATGAGGGATGGGGGTTGGGGTAAGGGTGGGTGTAAAGTAGACTAAAAAGGAACTACTAGATAGGTAAAGTAGAACCCAAAGTGGCAAGAATCAAGAAAACCAAAAGAAAAGAGGATTTGAAGAAGGTGGAGGTCAAGAATACAAAATCATCTTTCTTCTTTTCTTTTTTTAAGACCGAAAAAGATAAATTGACTTTAACCGTTAAGAAACAGCAACATCAGCTTCAGGTTGCCCTGTGTGCAGAAAATTGCTGACTATAATGTCTCTTTTAGATTTCTTTTGTGATTGTTCTACTGAAACCCACTGTTGAACACCTGTGGCTAACGCAGAATACTAATCCAGTTGGATACGTTAACTCATTAGCAATTATACATTCATGATGCTTAATCACAAATCTTCTGTTGGGAGTAGTAAAGAAAGACGAGCAAGTCAGTGAATGAAGAAATGATTCCAAATAAATACCGATTCTCCTATTGAATCCAGAGTATTTAGAACATATTTTAAATATCAATTCAACCATTTTCTTTTATAAGAAGAATCATGCTGTTTTGGAGAAACTAAGAATAACACATCACTCTGATATTTAAGGTTATAAAGTTCCCTCCACAGGGGGAAAAAAGGGGGATGAGGGGAACAGGTAGGAGGGAAAAAGGTAATTTAGAATAAATTCAAATTTAGAAAGCTTCAGAAACTGCTGGGAGAATAACTATTTAAAAATGTACAAATGACCTTTTAAGACTGAATTTTAGAAAAGATTAGTAAAGCAGTCAACCTGATTTGTGCCATCTCTTTTTACTCTCTTCATTATGGATCTCTTTATTTAGATATTTCATTTTGTCAGGTGCTGCAGACATTGCATTTGTGGGTGCAAAACATTCATAAAATTAAATTTACATATAATTTAATTTACATATAATTTATATATACATGGACATTAAAGTATATATGTGTGTGTATGTATGTGTTTTTATTTATTTATTTATTGTTGCTAAGATACAAAGTGGGCTCCAAGGCAGACACAGAACTAGTTACAAAGTAATTTAGGATTCAATTGTATGTTTTATAAAGCCTACTAAGGAAATCAGGTATTTATTAGGTATTTAGGCCAGCCATGGATGAAAGAGTAGAGGAGAAAATACAGAAGTTTCAAGAATTATAAAAAATTAAAGAGCAGACCTGACAACTTCGAGAAAGCCTTCAGAAAAAAATACAACAATATAGAATTGTAAGGCTACTGGAAGACTTTGGCTAAATATTGTAACAAAGCTGAGCATATACAAATTTTAGAAAGAAAGAGAGGAATGAAGGAAGGAAGGAAGGAAGAAATAAGAAAGGGAGGGGCGGAGGGAGGGAAGGAGGGACGGAAGGTAGATTCCTGTTTAAAATGGTGTGATTTTTTTCAATGGTTTCTCATCTCTCCTCATGCAGATACTTCATTGAACACACCAGGTGATTCGTATGTCTGGAGCTTGACAGGACGAACCAGATAATGATGAAGGAGAGAAAAGCTGATATTTTTCTCCAAATCATTAATTCCCCCCATGTTAACATGTCAACTACACGATCTTGCATGATCGACTGATTGAAATGAGCCTTTCATCAGCTAAAGGAATAATTGTGTGATTAAATAAATAAATAAATAAATCATAGAGGAGTAAGGAGAGGAATATCCTGAGGATAAATGACTACTGGGATGCCTAAGGCATACAAGAGGTTGAATGCAGATCTCTTAAAAGCCTCTCCCGAGGTGACCTGGAACTATTTATGTGGGAACAGTTTTACTGATGAGGCACTCATTAAATGCTTACTGCCTCAGCTGGTTTGTACATTGCACATTCATTTCAGACATTTAATGTATGAGGATACATTTGGAAACAGATTGACTTAAAGTTTCCATAAAGCATTGCAAGCAAGTTAAATAAATTTAAGTAATGATAATATTTATATCCCACTTTTCAAGCAGTATAAGAGGTAAGCCTTATATTTTCAGACTTTTCCCTTTCCTCTCAATTTACATTTTTGAGCTGTGCTATTGACTATTTTTACATGATTTAAAGAGGGCCCCACATTATATTCAATTCAGTAATTACACTATTACAATATTCTGAGAGTAAAATAATTATATGCAGAAACATAAAATATATGGATTAGAAGAAAATAAAAATAAGTCACTTTTTTTTGTCTTCTCTGACTAAACTAGAAATCAATTTTAAGAGATGTTCTAACTAGGGAGAATAAACCATGCAATAAAGTTGCTTGGAAATCTAGCATAAAATCATGCTCTCTGATGATAAACTGATTTATTTAAAAATTATATGTGTCTGAATCAGGTGCTTAATAAAGAATGTGTTTATAATTTAATTCAATAGATCTCATATAGTCTCATCTTTCTCAGTGACTTACATGAGGCTACTTATGTGCCCATTAAATAGAACTAGAGGCATGTCATCAGTGTTAATGTTGGAATATCAACCCTGGTGATTGAGCAGCATTTTATCAATATTTTGCAATTGGGATGGCTGTCTGCTTAAATGTTTGGGCATAGCAAAAGCAAAAATAAAAGTAAAACAAAAGAAAACAAAAACAAAAAATCTCACAACCATGTTGCCAAACCTCAAACCTTGTGGAGACAGCAACATGTATATTATATAAAAAGGTATGAAAGATGAACTATGATACTCGTCTTTGTGAACTATCAGAACTCAGAAAAATGCATGAAAAAATAAATGAAACTCTTAGATTCATATAATAGGTGTGCTACAGATCTTTTATAAGGAATTTTGCTCTAAAGAGCATGTTGATGTAAACAATGTTTCCCATGCTGTTCACCTGGAGAAAGATGGCTCCAGGCACACATAGGTGGGAAAATGCTTTTTTCTTCAGCTATTGAAACTGAGCAGCTAAGAATGAATACATATATATTCCTTTCCTATTTGTCATATGTTTTTATTAAAACAAACATAGCTTTAGCTAAAACTTCTCTTTTTTCTATACTATATTTTCCAGACTGATTGCAGAAATCAGAATTCACTGAGTAATATGAATAATTCACACAGAAATTTAGAATTTATAACATATTTTCAAGCATATTATCAATGTGTTGTTTCATTCAGAGAGTAATAAATTCCGCTCCAAAATTTCTTCTCTAAAATTTAATTTTGGTTAAGTCCTGAAAATATATGCATTTAAATCTTGAATGGAAAGTTAGTGTTAAAAAAAACCCTATTATTCATTATTAAGATCTCACTCTAATTTCACACAGTAAAATTATATCTTCCTTCTATAAAAACAGCATAACTGACCATTCAGAGGTTCATATTATAGTGATCAGGAATCAAATAATAAAAGCCATAATTTATATTTTAAATTTAATGTCATAATAAGAAATTTAAATGTTTTATTATTTTAGCATTATTAAGATTAAGAAGACTGAGACATTCATAGAGATAATGGCGAGAGAGTTAAGAAGTGGACAAGCCCAGAGTTCTGGCCTAAACTTCCTGTCACAGCAGACCCAGACAACCCCATTAATTGTAATGGTTCAATACATCACACTGTAAAATTGCTATTCCTATTCCAATACAAATAAATAACCAAACAAATAAATAAACAAATCTCAACCTCACACCATACATGCAATCAATCTGAGTTTAATTAAGATTTAAATGTGATTTATCTTATAATTTATTCATGACCTCAGGGGATAAAATGTTTTATTATAAAGACAAAAAAAAAAGAGTTCGAAAAAGAAAATGTTTTTTTCTTTTTCTAAAAAAGAAATGTTTGATAACTTTACTATTTTGAAATTCAGAACTTCTATTCACTTATAACCCCCCCAAAAAAGAATGAAAAGAGAGTTACACAGTAGGAAAAGACTTACATACAAAGCAAACTTTCACAAAGGATGATTATCCAGACAAAGTAACTATATAAAAGATATAGATAACATAAGAGAAAAATTGATTCAAAGTATAGATATTTCACAAAAGCAGAAACATGAACATTTGACAATATAGCCCACCTTATTAGAGATACCATTTCACAGCCACTAGAAAATCAAGAAAGTAAAGCATACATACCTTGATGGTGCTTATGTAAATTAGACAACAGTTTTTGTAGTTGATCATGTACGTAATTAATAATTTAGAAAATGAACTACTGCCTGTATGAATATATTATAAAATATCTATAAAATCAGCATTACTTATGATTCTGATGAATTCTAAGTAAAAACATTTCTAATAATAGCAGCCCATTACATCTGTACATCATTTTATATTTTATAAAATAAATACTTATGTTTTACTTCTGACAATTTTTAGTTACCATGTGTAGGGGATTGAATTGTGTTCTCCTAAAACTCACTGAAGCTTGAACTGTATCCTCCAAGTTTTATGTATTAGAAACTTGGCCCCCACTCTGACTGTTAAGAGGGTGGGCAATCCTATTATGATAATTGAAAGATGGAACCCTGAGGAGGTGATTGGATTGTGGGACTGTGCAGTAGTGAATGGATCAAAAATGGTGGTCAGGAGTGTGGTTCTGAGGGCTTTAAAAGAAGAGGAGAGTCTGTTTCTCTCTGCTTTCTCTGCTCCACCATTTCACAATGTGATACCCTGTGTCACTGTTGCCACCACCAAACCCTCATCAGATGTGTTCCCTGGACTTTGGCCTTCCTAGCTGCTGAAACTGTAAGCAATAAATTTTGTTTTCTTTGTAAACTATGCAGTTCCATGTATTTTGTTTTAAGCAACAGAAATAGGCTAATACAGCATGCATGAAGCTGGTTATGAGATATGTAAACAAAACCTCAGAGAGATATACGGATGTTTTAACAACTACATCAATTATTTAACTGCATATGTGTATAGTGTGTGCTTGTGAGTGTGAGTGTAAAAGCGGTTTTCAGGACCCTGCCTGCTCCTAGATCTACCTCACAGCCATAGTTCGCTCTCTTTACCATCACCATTTACAGCGAGTTCTTTTTTGTTTGTTTTGCTGGTAATTCTGACATATCCAAAAAAAAAAAAAAGATTCAGCAATTTGAAAAAAAAATGTTTTGATGTATTTTGATTATATTTGTATGCATATATGAAATGAGTACAGGCATTTATGTTGATACTACAGATTATGCAACAATTAGTATACCTGGAATTTTAACCTAACTGGGAAAAAACTGTTATAAATTCTTAAAATTCTTTATAATAAATAGTTTAATATTATCTAGTAAATTGCATTAAGTTTTAAAAAGAAGCCTACTGGTAATGCATTTTTGTCTTCTGGACTGTGATGTTAAAGATTGAAAACTATACTTATCAATTGAAAGTACATATGGAAGCACATGTGTTTACTTAAAGATCTTGAAACGTTATCTGTTTACTTATAGTTGTACTTATTTTAAACTCCTTAGTAAAAACAAAACACACACACACACACACGCATGTGCAAATATTGTAAGCTGTTTATACACTCTCTTAAAGCCTTTATGTTCAGCTGTATTGACATGTCAACATTACCTATAGTGCCTTATTGGCAATATCTTCCCCAAAAATCAAAGGCTTCAGTCACTCCATCAAGACACATACAATTAAAAATATTTGATATGATGGGTAAAAATGTAGGCAACCATAACCACACTTGTTACACAATAATAACAAAGATAATTTTAAGAACTTATGATTGTCCTTTAGAAAAACAGCAAATAAATGCTCATTATTTTTGATCTTTGAAGAAGTAAAAAGTATAGAAGAGATTTGGGGGAGAAGATTTCAAGCCAGACATAAATGTAACTGGATGATTTTAAGCAATGTAAATGCTTGTGAGAAGATACAGAAAACTGCACCATCTTATATAGATGCCTGCCCTCTGGGGCATGGGTGAAAGAACCCAGGGCAAGTGGACACCTGTGTGGAGGACATAAAAAAAACCTAAGGGGCAAAAATAAGAGACAAATTTGAGGGTTCTTTCTAGGGTAAAAAGAATCAAGAGTATCTTGTGAGGTGTGCGATGGGAGGACTAGGTCACAAGAATAGTCCCCGCATTACTTGTCTGAGCCACTGCCCAAATATTAGTGCTGTTTACCAAGTAGGGAAACATGGGAGAAAGGGCAAGTGTAGGTAGAAGATGCTGTTTTCACTTTAGATTTTAAGGAGCTTAAACACCTATGAATGATACAAGTGAGATAGTGAGTAGAAATTTGACTTGAAATTCAGGAGATAAATCTAAGAAGAATGTATATGAATTTGGGAGTTTTCCATTCTCATGGAACTATATAGAACATACATATACACACTCATATATTTTTCTGTCTCTCTCTATATAATATATATTAATGATGTAGAAAATGCAGTCTCCTGAAGAGAAATATATATACTCATACGTATTTTCTCTCGCTCTCTTTATACATATAATATATATATATATATATATATAAACTATATAGAATATATAGCAAGAGTCTCCTGAAGAGACATAGGAAGAAGATTAAAAGTTTAAAAGTTTGCAGTTTCTGGCAAGGCAGAGAAAGAATGTTATCTTGAAGGAGGGAAGATGGGAGGAAACCAGTAGCATAAAAAGATGACAAAAATTAAAGAAAAAGGAAAAGTGTCCTTTTCGAAGAGAAAAGTTTGGAACAGCAGAGAATGTAGAATGAGGAATAAATAGAAGGTCAGGAGACAGAGACAGAGAATTAGAGCAATGCTATGAATTTCAGCAGACAGATGAGATTTATATTGTAGAGCAACAATGGTCACGAGATGGCTTTTGTTTGTTTTTGCTTGCTTGTTTTTTGAAAGAAGTTTAAGAACATAGTGATTGCAAAACTACAGGCTATTTGACAACATATATAAAAAGTGTAAAATAGAAAAGAGAAAAATAATCAAAGCAGTACAATATAGATCATTAACTGTGAATATGATAGGAAATATCTAACCTAAGATCAAAATCAAAATAAAGCGTTTTACTAAATTTGAAATAACTTACACTATAGAACATTTGTAAGTCTCTTGTCAAAGGTTGTTATGGGTTAAATTATGTTTCCTCAAAATTTATATATTGAAGCTGTAACTCCTACTATCTCAGAATTTGACTGTATTTGGAGACAGGGATTTTAAAGAGGTAATTAGGTTAAAATGAGGTTTTTAGGGTTGACTCTAATCAAATAAGACTTGTGTCCTTATAAGATGAGAGGATTAGGACATAGGAGAGACACCAGAGATGTGTGTGCATTGTGAAAAGACTATGGGAGAAGTTAGTGAGAAGGTGGCCATCTACAAGCCAAGAAGAGAGGCCTCAGAATTAAATCAGCCCTGCCAACATCTTGATCTTAGATTTTCAGCCTCTAGCACTGCTAGACAAAAGTTTCTGTTGTTTCAGCCACTCAATCTGGGATATTTTAGTATGGCAGCCCTGGCAAACTAATACAGAAGTAATCATAATGCTCAACATGGCTAATCATCAGGAAGGCATCAACACCTCTTGATCTCAAAATATATTACAAAGCTACAGTGATTAAAATGGTGTGGTTATGACATAAAAACAGACGCATAGACCAATGAAACAGAACAGAGAACCCAGAAACAAACCTACACATATATGGTCAATTGATCTTGAACAAATGTACCAAGAATACACAATGCAGAAAGGATAGTCTCATGAACAAATAGAATTGGGAAAACTTGATATCCATAAACAAAATAATTAAAATGGACACTTATCTCACACCTTACACAAAAATTAAGTCAAAATGGATTAAACTTTAAACATAAAACCTGTACCATATAAGTCCTAGAAGAAAACATAGGGGAAAATCTTCTTGACATTGGTCTTGCCAATGATTTCTCAGATATAACACCATAATTGCATGCAACAGAAGCAAAAATAGATGAGATCTCAAACTCAGAAGCTTCTGCACAATAAAAGAAACATCAACAAAAATGAAAAATTAGCCACTGATATGAGAGAAAATATTTTCAAACCACATAGCTAATAAACAATTAATGTTCAAAATATGTAATGAACTTACACAACTCAAAAGCAAAAAAAAAAAGATAACTGGACTAAAAAACGGGCTGAGGAACTGAATAGATAACTGAATAGATAACAGATAATCGGATTAAAAATGGGCAAAGGAACCACATACACATTTCTCCAAAGAAGATATACTTATGGCCAACAGGTATATGGAAAAGGTGCTCAACATCACTAATCATTGGGGAAATGAAAATTAAAACCACAGTGAGGTATTACCTCACACCTCTTAGGATGGTTATTATCAAAAAAGCAAAAGTTGGGCCAGTCCCGTGCCTCACTCAGTAGAGTGCAGTGCTGGTAGTGCTAAGGCTGCGAGTTCAGATCCTATATAGGGATGGCTGGTGTGCTCACTGGCTGAGTGTGGTACAGACCACACTGTGCCAAGGGTTGCAATCCCCTTATCAGTCAAAAAAATAATAATAATAAATAAAAGAAAAAAGCAAAAGATAACAAGTGTTGGAAAGAATATGGGGAAAAGACAACACTTGTACACTGATGGTGGCAAGGTAAATTGGTACAGCCACAGTGGAAAACAATATGGAGTTTCCTCAAAAAATTAAAATACACCTATCAGGTATATAATCATACAATTACACAACTGGGTATATACAAGGAATTGAAATCAGAATCTCAAAGAATATCTGCACTATCATGTTCACTGCATCAGTATTCACAATAGCCAAGATATGGAAGAAATCTAAATGTCTGTCCACAACTGAATGGACAAAGAAATTGTGTTACATACATAAAATGAATATTATTTAGCATACAAAAAGAAAACTCTGTTATTTGCAACAACGTGTAGGAACCTGGAGGTCATTCTTCTATGTGAAATAAGCCAAACATAGAAGGACAAGTACTACGTGATACCACTCATGTAAGGGATCTAACATCATCAAACTTGTAGAAACAGAGTAGAATGATGGTTACATGGATGGGGAATAAGAGTAAATAAGATGGTGTTAATCAACGGCTTCAGGGTTTCAGTTATGCAAGATGAATAAGTTCTGGAGATTTATTGTACAGCATAGTACTTATAGTTAACAATACTATATGTATGCATGTTCACCGCAGCTCTGTTTACAATATCCAAGACATGGAACGAACCTAAATGTCCATCAATGGATGAGTAGATAAGGAAACTGTGGTATATATACACCGTGGAATACTACTCTGCCATAAAAAAGAATGAAATACCCCCATTTGCAACAACATGGATGAGCCTGGAGAAACTTATGCTGAGTGAAATAAACAAAGCACAGAGGGATAAATACTGCATGTATTCTCTCATATGTGGGAGCTAAGAGAGAAAGAAAGAAAGACCACAGTAGTGCATTGGACTTGCAGAGAGAGAGAACATTCCTTGGGATACAAAGTGGAGTGGGGGGGAGGAGGAAGTAGAGGGAGGTTGGGGATAATTTGATGGGGGACATGGTGTACCAATACAATTTGTGGAAATGGGTATGCTGCCAGTATGAATCTGGCCCTCACATCATGGGCACGAGGGGTGGCAATCAGCTTTGTATCTCATGAGTATTCATAACCAATAAAAACATAATAAAATAAAATAAATGTACTAAGAGAGTAGATATTACATTAAGTGTTCTTATAATAATAATAATAACTAAAGAGGGTGGAAAGAAACTTTTGGCAGTGATGTACACATGTATGGCATAGACTGTGGTAATGGTTTTGTGGGTATATACCTATTTCCAAACTCATCAAGCCATATACATTAAATATGTACAGCTTTGTGTATGTCAATCACACCTCTTAAAGTGGTTTGCAAAAACTACTGAGTGATTATTAGTTCTTAAACATCTTTCAAATATATACTTCTGAAGTGCTTAGGATTAATAATTGTACCTTGAATTTAATTTTTTAATGAATAAGCAATAATATACATCTTACTTTCAAAAATTTAAGTTCATCTGTGATAAATGGTTTAAAATAATATTTATTTTTTCAAAAGAAAAAAATTGAAAGATATGAGGAAAACTTGCAGGATTTCTGCTCAAAGATTGTTTTTAAAACTCATAATTTAAATATCACAAAAAATATAATAAATTCTTGATTAGCTTACATTGACTGATTCATTAATTAATATCTACTATGTCACTGTGATAGTAAGCATTTTATTCATTTAACATTTTGATTCACACCCAACATATGTTCCTCAAATGCAGTTTTTGTAAAAGCCAGTTTTTATAATAATCATTTGCTCTAGATCGAGAAAATTATCTTCATAATCAAAGGAAAACTCTAACCTTATTAAATTTGGGCTAAACATGCTGTAAATGTCAGCTTAAATGCTCCTGAATTGTATGAACATTAATAAAAGTTCTTTGAAGAATGTCAATGGCTCTATTTAACCCAGTGTCTTCCTTTTTCAATAAACATTTAAAAATCCTAAAGATCAAATAATTCTAATGTTCTTATAAAGAAATCAGACACTCCAAACACAATTAGATTTGTGTCCAAATGTAGATGTTATTGTCTCATTTGCTCTCTTGATTAATTATAAGAAAGTGTAGAATAATGTCTTCTAAGTGTATGGTGTAGGGAAGATAATTGGCTAAAAAAAAATTTTCAGTTAAATGTACGTAATAACCAATGTCTGCATAATACATGCTTTATATCCTAAAAAGTCCCATGCAAATTCTTATTTATCATTATATGATAATAAAGAAAGACTAATTTAAGTATATACCTCTAATAACTCATTTAAAAATGAATTTATGTATCTTCATCATCCTCATAAAAAATGATTA
The DNA here is from genome assembly GCF_000696425.1 of Galeopterus variegatus. Classification (NCBI taxonomy): domain Eukaryota; kingdom Metazoa; phylum Chordata; class Mammalia; order Dermoptera; family Cynocephalidae; genus Galeopterus; species Galeopterus variegatus. Next base: position 64,858 of record NW_007728942.1, read on the forward strand.
AAAAAATGGCCTGAGGTGAAAAAAATAAGTATCTGTTCTTCAATTAATTCAAAGTGACTCTTAAGTCATTGATAAAAGTTTAAAATTACTCTAAGAATAAAAAAGTCTCAGTGAAGTCTTTTATCAATAAACACTTTAAAAAGTTAATAAATCCACTTACATTCATTACAGCTACAAAGTCTACATATTTAGTAAGATTGCTGAACTGACTGGAGAAAAGGATCAGGTAAAAGAGGATGTGAGCAGGCTTATGTGTTAAATCATGCCTTTGTCATTCATGGTAATACCTGACCACCCTCCCAGGGCCACTCCCTTCCTTCCACAATGTCATTCCTTCTAACGACACATTACTGCGAATCCATATTAATGACATACTAAAAATCAGAGATAATGACTATGAATCAAATGAATGACATTAGAAAATGCTATTGAATTATGTATTTACTCCACGTAAGTATCAGGAATATGAACATTAGTTTATATGTTCCCCTTGAGTTTTACAAAGGTGAACATATTTGCATATGTTTGCATGACTGATGTTTATTAATTTCTCAATATTCCTTGTGCATTGGCAGTATTAAGAGGCTCACATATCTTTCTTTTTTCCCTGTTATTCTTCTGACTGCCATTTTAAGATTCTTGATGACGTCGTTCTGTGACGTCCCAATTTAAGTTAGGGAGAACAGGATTTTCTGCATGTTTTGAAGAAGTGAGTAACAAACTGAATTGAGAATGTCACAGTGTAGTGAGTACATATCTTCATTATGAAAGATGTTAAATTGCTAGCACCATAATTGCCTGAATCTATGATAATAATTAAAATAACTGGTGGTAAAAGCACCATAAGGGTTAAGAGCTCAGATGTGACTAACCTCAAATCACGTCAATATCATTTTCTTTAAAGTCATGTCATCTTTAAAATGCGAAAAAAATAGTATTTTCCTTATAGGTTTTTGTGAGGATTAAAAAGATATTTTGTGTAATTGTTTAGCATATTTTCTGACACATAACTAACATTTGAAATTTTAAAAGTTTAATTTCATTTTTCATTTAAGACTTCTTACGAAATATATTTGAGGATTAACATCAAAATGTTTTCATTTGTAGTACGGTTATACTCTTTGTTTACAGTCAGATTAAAAATATACTTTTCTTATTATTTTTAAGTGCCCAAAGTTTTGAGAAGCCAGATCTATATCAAATCCAATAGGTGATACAAACTATAAAAAGATGAGAATCTTAAGTGTAATGACTAAAAGTTTTCAGAATGTAGTTTTTCCCACAGGCACAATATGTGACTTGTTTTTGTTCCATACAAAAAAGGTTTTCACTAATATTAAAACATACAACAACAACGAATCCTCATGAAAACCTCAAGCTGTCTCTGGTATTTTGGGTTAGTTCAGCAAATCAATTTCCCACAGAAGTTAACCAACCATGTTATACTTCAATGTCATATCCCTTAAATCTATAAAATAATTTACAGTATCAAAATAATTTAAGTGATTTATTCTTCCACTGACAGAAAGAAAATATTACAATTTGGTTCTTAACATACAATTCTTTTATTCTTACTTTGAAAACATATGTAGCTTCAAGTCAAGATAAAATTGCTTTCATTTTAAGAAAATGCAAAAAAAATCAAATACATTACAGTAAGGGAGACTATGTAAAGCAGTAAAACAATCAATAAAACATAAAGTCTTCATTTTATTATTTGGTTATTTATCAAAAGAAAAGGGAACTAAATCAGATTGCCTTAAAATTTTTTAAACTGTAGTCTTCAACCCTCTAGTGAGGAGTAAAATAAATTTAATGGATCTCAACTAGAAAGTTTTCTCACAAAATAAAACAAAATGAGGCAAAATATTAGGGAACATCATAATGCTGTTTCATGAGATTTTGTCTCAGTTTTTGTGTGTGTGTGTATGTCTGTTTGTGTGTCTGTGTGACTCTGTGTGTGTGTGTGTGTATTGGACCATGAGGGAAAAATGTGTTTTTTACTGTATATCACTATGAAAAATTTGGAAAAAAAAAAAAACTACCCAAACCATATTCAGCAATTGAAAATACTGAGCTACAAGGAGTAATAGAAAAATACAAATTTCAAAGTTGTGAGTGACTGCTCTATTAATGTCTAATTACTATTGTTTCTCAAAATAATCTTTTGAGACAGATTTCAGACATTAAATTTTCACTTCAGTTCACTGAGAAAGACTAGTTGACAGATTTTTCTTACTCTCCTTAATTTCCCTTTTTGAGCAAAACTAAACAGCTTCAAAATATTTTCAGAGACTATCAATAGAAAACCCATTCACTCAATGATTCTAATAATGTGTCTGACCTAACCATCAATGGACAGTGATCTTTAGGATAGCCAGAATCCATTTTTTTCAAGGCTTCTGTGAGTAGAAAGGTGTTAAGGTACACATCACCCACACACACCTAATGGAGAGCAAGGTGGTAAAGTCACGTTCACTAAATTAAGTTGTTGTACAATAGATCTTCTGAACATACCCCTCCTATCTTTACCAAGATCGCCCCAATCCCTACCCACAAACACCCCAGCCTCTGGTAACCACCATTCTACTCACTATTTTTATGAGATCAGCTTTTTTAGATTCCACATTATGAGTGAGATTACACAGTATTTGTCTTTCTATGCTTGGCTTATTTCACTTAACATATAGTTGATAACAATATATTGTGTTCTTGAAAAATGCAAAAAGAGTGGATGTAAGTAAGGTGTTCTCACCACAGAAATAACTGTGAGTTAATGTACATGTTAATTAGTTAGATTTAGTCATTCCACAATATACGTATCTTCAAACCATCATGTTGTACATGATAAATGTATAAAATTTCATCTGTCAATTTTTTAAAAAATTAATAAATAAAATAAGTTAAAGTACATTGTAAAACAGAAAGTAAATTTCAACAAATAAAAAAGTCTCTAGACACAAATTAGACATAACATGATCACAATTGTAAAATTTAAAAAAAATGGTTACATCCTCTCAATGTAAAATATGTACGTGTATAATATGTACATGTATTTAGCCATATTAATAATACAACAGAAAATATTGCTTGAATTTCAAAACCTCTTTTATTCTTTCCAAATTTATAATATTTGGGGGACACAGACAATTTCAGCCACAGTGCACATACTTTTCTGTTTTGTCTGTGACTTTAATAATAATTAGAACCCTGTTGCACTGCTCTGTGTTCCGCTGAATAGAACAGGAACTCTCGCCGACTCTCCCTTAAGAACTTCCACCCGCTCCCTTTACCACTGCCTGGGTGGCCATTTCAGCATCTTTGTCAAAATCTCTCATATTCTTTAAATTATAATTTAAATGAATTCTTCTCCATTTTCTCTCAGCTACCTTTATTTTTCTTCACATTAGACTTCCTTTGTGTGGTTACATTAGTCTCTCACTAATAGGTTATCAGCTCTTTGAGCTCAAGTTCCTGTAATAATCATCTTTGTACCAATATAGTGCCTTGAACATACCAGGCTATGAGTGTGTGGGTACGAATGAATGAATGAATGAATGAGGGAACGAGGGAACGAATAAGTAAGTGTGTGGTATATACAGGTCTATTAAATTGACTTTTGAAAACTGTTTACCGTTTAATGCTGGCATTTAAAACAAGTAACAAGGCATTTTAACATTTGATACCTTCTTGAATAGTAAATCACTGCAAAATGTCTTGTCAGCTCTTCAGAGCTAACCAGCCAGCTTTTTAAAAAGTAATCTCAGCAATATCAGCATGATGAGAATGGGGTGCTGGGCTGCTTATCATGGGGGAGCACTGATGTCAGTGGATTCCATGTAGTTGACCTATGATACTGCCTTTAGTTGACTCATCAAATGCCTTTCACATTCTTATGTCTTCCTGAAACACTCAAAGCATTGACATGGAAAAATCAAAGAAACCTCTGACATTCAGTTTGGAGATTATCATAAAAACAGATGTCAAATATTGTTGTAGTAACTAAATGATGCTGCAAAAGTCACTGCATCAAAATATAGAACAGAAATGTCTGATCTGTTCTCCTTTCTGAAAAACTGATTTTAATTGAGTCTTTTAGATTGCATGCATGCAGCTACTCACTAGGAAAGAAGTCAAATGGCATCTTAATTATATTGAGAAGTTTCTAGAACACTGTTTTTCCAACTTTCTCTTCATTTACACCTTTCATATGTCCCATATTTTAACAACACCAGATTATACACAATTTATGTCTTGATGCTTTTATCTTAAAATACTGTCTTCCATTCTTAATCACTAGCACTCTCATTTATTTTCCAAAGATCAGTAAAAATTTTATAATTTCTCTATATCTTTCTTTGACACTTACCTTCTAGGTCAAATTAATTGCTCTTCATCTGTATATCTTTAGCAATAAACGTAATTTTAAAATAGCATAGTTAAGCATATTTTAGTTTTAGAAAATTAGTTATTTCTCTTTTGTGTGTATGAATAAGGGGGTCAAGATATAACAGTTCTATGTAATACTTCTATAGGGAAGAGAAAGAACAGTTTCATTGCTTTAGTAAATTAGAAATGCTTGTGCAAGCTAAAAGAAAAGTAAGAAAAATCACTTTACCATTAAAAAAAAAATCCAACCTTTCACAAAGTCAAAATACAGAGAAAAGATTATTATAGCCTAGGGTATAGATAGTTGGGCTTATCTGATAAGTCATCATTATTATAGTTTGATGTGGAAAAAACTTTCAAGGGTGTTGGGATTTTTAAAATTAAGTCTTTTAATTATTCTTTAAAGAATAGAAAATGAAAGGTTATATCTTCCTTCACATTACCTTGGAGTGAGATTTTTATCAGTTCTCCAAGCTAAGCAGAATCAAATCTGTTCATTAATTTCTTTGGAACTGACCAAAAAAAGGTTGCCTATGTAGCCTGTAATTGATAGCAGATACTTTTTCTGCTGAATCAGTTTTCACATTTTAGTGGAGGATTCTCATACCATTGTCGCTAAAAGAAACTTCACACTGGCTTAAGAAGAGCATATTTCTGTATCTCTCTGAAGTGGCTGATTATAATGTTAATTAACTTGGTTAGATTTTATCAGAATATTAAATTGATACTCTATTAAAATTTAGTATTTATAAAATCTTGCAAAACAGCCTAATTTAAAGAGAGGTTTTATTTTATTTTTTTAAATTATTCAGGCAAAAAAGATTCATATATACAGGAGGCCTTTATTAATGATCTCAAGAAAATTGGCAGGTAAAACCCTCTTTAATATGTAACTGAAACTGTATCCAAAAGGTCAGAGTAATAGTAAAAAGATTGCTTTTCATTATATCTTGTAAAATGAAAATAATGGTGACAGGAAAACATGCTATGAGTTTATATACATAGACTCAAAAGTAAAATTTCCATTTATGTCGGGCCTTAAAAACTAATGCCACCTTAAGTGACATTACAAGCAGCGCCATTATGGACCCTGGACCCACAAGGGCGTATTAATGTGACAGCCTAAGACGGTGCCAGGAGGAAGTAGGGTGGGGGTGTCTGCGGGAACCTTGCCTAAGCCCTTATTGGCCAAATACACGCTTCCGCGCTCGAGGTTGCAAATAGCTAGGCATTGAGACAGGATGCATGCTGTCTTGACCTTTAAGCTGATAAGATTATGTAAAAAACCTCCCCTCCCTATCTGCCTATAAAAGCAAGTGCTTGTGTGATAATAAATGGAACTGCCTCGACAGAACCCCGCCGCGTCTGAGTGTCCTTTAACTGGGCTGGGGGGCCGGCGGTGTGCTCACCTCTCTTTACGGCTCTCTTCCCCCGTTTCCTTCCAAAGGGGACTGGAGGGAAAGAGTAATCCGGGCCGTTCGCTCGCTCGCCAGAAGGAACGAGGCTAGTCCTGTACAGGTCGGCTGCTGGTGGCAGACCCGACACATTTACAGCCGTCTATACATGGGTTGGGGTCCCATAACTGGTTTTATTGTCGTGTACTCTGACGGCATATAAGTCATTTACAAACTTGGCCCATAAAAAAATTCTGTACCATTACTTAGCCCTCTTCCCCCCTGCTACTTCAATGCTAGAGGCTGTGCACTTCTGATGACCACACTGCAAGACAAAGGGAGCTTCTGATCCTCATCAAATTGGATACCACCATGGATCAAAAGTCCTCCCAAAACTCACTGAAACTTGACCCTCCTTTGTAGCAGTACAAAGAAGGTGGGAAATCCAGTTATGGTATTTGAAAGGTGGGGCCTTTAAGAAATGATTAGATTGTAAGGACTGTGCCTTTGTGAATGGATCGATCCATTCATGGAATAATGGGTATGGTTCTGATGGCTTTATAATGAAGGCAAGTGAGAAAGTTAGCTCTCTTACTCTTGCCATTTCTCCCAATGTGATAAGCTGGTCACCATGAGAGTCTGTGCTGTGTGAAGGTCTCACCCAGAAGAAGGCTCTTACCAGATGTGTTTCCTGGACCTTAGATTTCCCAGCCACCAAAACTGTAAGAAATAAATTTCATTTTATTTATAAATTACCCAGTTTCAGTTATTCTGTTATAAGCAACAGAAAACAGACTAATACAGGAACTCCAAAATGTCTGTGGAAAGATGAAATTAAAAGATAATACTAATCATTTCATGAACTTTTTCAAGACCCCCTCATATTTATCGTGTTAAACCACTGAGATTTCAAGATTTATTTCATACCACAGCATTGTCTAGCCAATCTAACTAAGTAATTTTGTTTGTATTCTCTTTAAAAATCAGATTCAGTTAGGGGCTCTGTGCTAATTATCAGAATAAGAAAAAGTAGAAATAAGTTCTATAAATATTTAATTAAATTATTTGATAGCTAATTCATTATCCTTCCAAGTTTAGCCTTTACTACATAATCTTAAAGAGTGTAAGTTTTGCAAAAATATTTGAAAGTTTCATCATTTTCAGAACTTCAACTTTAAACTTCAATCATCAAATATTTTCTTTTAAAATGCATACCATAACACCATGCTCTTACAGAATTATTTTTCTTTGCATGTTATGCAGCACAACTCTGCCAGATCCTGGAACACCAGTGACTTTGCTTGTCATTTTCCTTGACATCATGATTTCCACCTTAAATGTGGTTTCATTCTACCCACAACTTAGGCTTCCATATTATGTTAATTGGGTTTTAGAAAAGACCTGATCGCAGCAAGAGACAGACAAAGACAAATGCTTGATTTGGTGGTATAGTTAATTGGGGAGAGTGTAAAGAAAAGATAGAGTACTTGTTTTATAACCATATTATTTATTAGTGAATGTTATTAACATAAGTGTTTCTTCTCTACAAAACCTCATAAATGTTGTGATTCAAATATTTAGATAATAATGGACAATTATAAATATAATAATATTACATATAATATATAATAATGGTAAATATATATTGAAGATAAAATTTAAAATATTTTGGAATTCCTCAAAAATGGGCTCAAAGTATTTAACAGAATTTAATGTGTCTTCCAATCTGGAAAAGATTAGTCTTCCTATAAGTACAATTAGAAATCTTCAAAATAGCAAGTGAAAACCAAAAATCTTTGAAAGGTGGAAAGTGGAATGCAAACTGGTAGGGACCCCGGGACTGGAGGATCAACACAGCGGCAGAGCATCTTACGACCCTGTCCACTCTAGCTATCAGAAGAAGGGGCTCCAGGTAGGCTCAAATGGAAAGGAAGAGATAGAAAGAATAAAAGGAAATAGAAAGTTTCAAATAGAAAATGATAAAAGAAGAAATCTTGGGGCACAGGGAAGAAAAAAAGAACATGGATATATAAGTAAATAAAAAGTATTACCCTTCACCTTATGTATTTTCTAAATTATTTGTGATGACTGAAGTAAAAACCATAAGACTATTCAAACTTAAGACAATTTTAATTTTCAAGTAAGGATCTTAAAGGAATGTAAATGGAAACAAGTTTTCCACACTTCACCCTTCACTCAAAGTGGCAAAACCTTGATGCAAGTAGACTGTCATAAGTCACATGTATATTGTACCAATGATTAGGAAAACTCTATAAAATGATGCAAAAAATATAGTATAAATAAGTCAAGATAATATCCTTAAAAAATGTGCTAGTGACCCACAGGAAGATGAGAAAATACAAAAATGATAAGCACAGAAAACAAATACAAAACTGATAACTTGGCAGACTTAAGCACAAGCATAGCACTAACTATTTTAAATATAAGTGGTCTAAATATTCCCACTAAAAGACAGAGATTGGAAGAGATTTAAAAAAAAAAAAAAAAAACACCCCAAACTGTATACTGTTTACAAGGAACTCATTCCCACCTTAATACATAGAGTTTGAAAGTAAAAGTATAGAAAAAGATACACCATGCATTTTTTTTAAAAAGTTGCTATATTTATAGCAAAGAAATTAGACTGCAGAGCAGAAAAAAAAAAAAAAAATACTATGTGTTTACAAGGAACTCATTCCCACCTTAATACATAGAGTTTGAAAGTAAAAGTATAGAAAAAGATACACCATGCATTTTTTTTAAAAAGTTGCTATATTTATAGCAAAGAAATTAGACTGCAGAGCAGAAAAAAAAAAAAAAAATACTATGAGAGACATGAGGTAATGATAAAAGATCAATCCACCAGAAAGTCACAACTAGTGTAAATGTGTATACATGAAACACAGAGCCTCAACATACTTGAAAAAAAAAATAAACTGGTAGAATTTATAGGAAAAATAGACAACTTTACAATTTTACATGGGGAATTTAATAACCCTCTCTCAGAAAATGAGGCAAGTACTAGACAAGATTTTAGATCTGAACCACAAAATCAATCAACAGGATTTAATTGATACCCTTAGAATACCTAGCAAACAATAGCAGAATATACAATTTATTCTAGCATTTATAAATATTCTGGGCCATAAAACAAACCTCAGTAAGTTTAAAGTAATTGAAACCATGTACATTATGTTACTTTACCATAATGGAAACAAAATAGAAAGCAGTAACAGAAGGAAATTTTCTAACTATGTGGAAATTGAACAATCCACTTTTAAATAACCCATAGTTCAAAGAGAAAGTCTTAGAGTAAATCTTAAAATATGTGGAACTGAATTAAAATGAAAATATGCCTATCAAAATGTATAGGACACAGCTAAAGCAGTGCTGAAGGGAAATTTATAACAGTAAATGATTATATTAGAAAAGAGAAAAGGTCTAAGATCAATAATCTAAGTTCCTACCTCTAGGAACTAGAAATAAAAGAGGAACACAAACCCAAAGAGAGAAAAATCAAGGAAGTAATAATGATAAGAACAGAAATCAATATAAAATTAAAACAGAAACAACAGAGAAAATCAATAAATCAAATGCTGATCCATTGAAATGCTTTACAAAACTTATAATCCTCTAGCAAGATTGACAAGATAAAAAGAGAGATGGAACAAGTCACCAATATCAGGAATTAAATAGGGCACATCACAGCAGGTCCTGAGGCCATTAAAAAGGTAATAAGGAAATACTACAAATACCTTAACACTCATAAAATTCAACAACTTAGAAAATTCTACTCAGCAATAAATGGGACCACACTTGGATACAATAGACACATGCAAAAACTTGCGCAAATCTCTGGGAGATTATGTTGAAAGAAAGAAAGCCATTTTTCCAAATGGTTATATACTGCTCAATTACATTTATCTAACATTCTTGAAGTGATGCAGTTGCAGAATTAGAGAAAAGACTGGTGGTTGTTAGGGTTTAGGGTCAGAGTCTGAGGGTAGGAAGGAGAAAGGCGTTGCCAAAAGAGGGCAACTTGAGGGATCCTTGTAGCAAATGTTCTGTATTTGGGATGTATTAATATTAATATTCTGGTTGTGATACTGAACTGTAATTTGACAAAATGTTACTGTTGGGAGAAATTGAGTAAAATATGTGTGAGATCTTTCTGTTTATTTCTTACAAGTGCATGTGAATCCACAAGTATCTCAAAACAAAAGTTTAGCTTAAAAATATGATTTGTTGGTTGATAACCTAAACTTCATTTTATTAGATATACAGCGTATACAGATCTGCAGATTAGCAAGTGACTATAACCAGGTGATTTTGTATAGCTCTGTAAGTATATTGCAGGTGTTCAGCTGTCATAAGTCTCTTTAGCAGGTGCAGGCTAGTGTGAAAAAGCCAGAAGATTCTAACAAAATAGTAATTAAACCAAGATTGGAAATAACTGATGAGCAGAAGGGCTCATATGTAATAACCAAGTAAGAAAAAGAAATTTAACAGTATTGCAAGATGATGGATTCTCCAGAAGTACTGAAAGAAAGGTGATCAGTGCAGAAGTTATCCCGTATTCAGTTTTGATATAACTGCTAGAAAACTTCTGGGTGTCACCAGTGACTCTAAAGAGATGCTAATAAGGTACAATGAAGTAAGTAGTAGGCTTAGGTGGAATATATTCTGCTTAAGCTTTGATGCACTTGATGTGAATGGGTTGGTGGAATGGATTACAGGGTTTAGAGATGCATGGGCTATAAAACAGCCACATCAGGGATCCTTGCAGTGATGGAGTTGTTCTGTATTGAGGAATTAAAAGTAGAGGAGGAATTAGAAGTAGAAAAGTGGGAACAGAAAGGAACTGAATGAGACACAAGTCAATTGATTTTTACTATAGCAATTGATTTGAAAGGTCTACCTGGTGAAAATCAATAAAAGTCAGGGCCGGCCTGGTGGCGCACTGCTACAGTGCGCTGCTTGGGAAGCGCAGCGGCGCTCCCGCCGAGGGTTCGGATCCCACATACAGACCGGTTCCCACTCACTGGCTGAGCGAGGTGCGGGTGCAACACCGAGGGTTGCGATCCCGTTGCCGGTCCCGGTCCGGTACGGGCACGACACTGAGGGTTGCGATCCGTTGCCGGTCACGAAAAAAGACAAAAAAAGGAAAAAATAAAAAAATAAATAAATAAAAATCATCCTTGCTGTATGAACTCTGGTTTCATAAGGGTAAGACACTTGTACTACTTGGTGAATAACAAGGAAGTAATCCTTGTGGTATAATTCAAATTAGGACCCTGAAGCAGCACTTTACTTGCTTACAGATTACTGATTAAGCTCTAGGTCAAACATTGGAAAATTATGGCAGCCAAATTCAGGCCTCCACCTATGTGTGTAAATACAGTTTTATTAGAACACATACACCATCATTTGTTTACAAACTGTGCAGTGGCTGCTTTTGCACACAATGACAGGGTTGAGCAGTTGCAACAGAGACCATTTTGCCTGCAAAGCTGAAAATAATTACTTCCTGGTCCTTTACAGAAAAAGCTTTTTGATCCTGCTCTAGGGCTGTGAGTCTCAGGTCATTCAACAATGTTAAGAAGCTCTCCAGAAATAGTGTATACCTATAAGGTTACTTTTTCTGTGAAGTAAAAGTTAAGCTTCCATGGCCAGTATTAAACTATATCTGCAATTATTGTAGCTACGACTTCCCAGAAATGGCTCTCCTGAAACATCTGGTGAAATCCATCAGCTATAAAAAAACTAAATAACAATATGATAATTTCAACTTTCATTGTTTACATGTTATAGACTAAATAATCAGCATGTGTATATACGGTCTGAATAGGAGGAATAAAATCTAGTGTTCTACAGCATTGTAGGGTGACTATAATTAACAACTATTTATTGTATACTTTCAATTAGCTAGAAGAGAGGATTTTGAATGTTCCCAACACAAAGAAATAAATGTTTGGGGTAACAAGGGGAAAAAAAAGATCAGTGGTTGCCAGGGTTTCAGGTGGGGGAGGGATAAGGAGGAAATATAGTTCCACCTATTTTATTTTATTTTATTTTAAATTTTAAGAGAAATTTTAAGGCAGTAAATTATCCTGTATGACACTGTAATGGTGAATACATGACATTAAGCATTTGACAAAACCCATAGAACTGTACAGCACAAAGATTGAACCCTAATGTAAACTTAAGTTAATAGTAAATATATCAATATTGGTTCTTAATTGTAACAAATGCACCAAACTAATGTAAGATGTTAATAATAGGAGAAACTGGGGGGGGGAACAGGGATATGGAATATCTTATCTGTACTTTCTGCTCAGTTTCTCTGTAAACCTAAAACTGTTGTGAAAACAAAGTCTACTTACCTAGGAAAACATAATTATTTAAAGCTTTGTAAACTATGTTTTTTTGGAAATTGTTGTTCTCTTAGCCTGTTACAGTGGCAGAGTAAATAAATTATTAACATGGTTAAAATAGAAAACTGCTATGAAAATAGTCTAATACTTTTTTTAAAAAATGGCCAAAACAAAACTTTTGATTTTCTCCCCACCCTGTTTCTTTTATACTCTTCCTCAGTAAAATGCAAAGCTATCCACCCAGCTGCTCAAGCCAAAGTCCTAGCAGATTCTTTTCCCATGATTCCTTTCTTTCATTTACTCTCTGCATCTAATCTATCAATTAAGTCGTGACAATCCTACCTCCAGAATATGCCCTGCATTTCTCTCCATCTCTAGTACTACTCTCTGGTCTAAACCATCTCTGCCCGCACTACTGCAACAGCCTCCTAACTACTTTTCTTACTTCCACCCTTTTTCACATAGTAGCAGAGGCATCCTTCATAAATATAAATCAAAGTGTGTTTCTCCTGGGCTTGAAAATCCCCAGTGGTTTTCTATGACTCCTTATAAAATCCAAACACCTGACGGTGATAAAGGTCCTGCCTAACTCTCTGACCTCCTCTCATCCCGTCCCCCCTCTCACTCTGCTGCACTGGCTTTCTTTCTGATACTTGGGCTAATTTCTCACTTTAGATACTTTTTACACTGTTTCTTCTACCTTTAATGCTAAAAAATAAAATTTAAAAAAACAAAATACAGTCAAATAATTTCATTGGATTGTCATTAAAGTGTTTCATGTCCTTAAATAAGTAATTTCTTGTAAGAAAGAAATAAGAAATAAGTCAGAAAGAGCTGATCAAATTTCCAAATTTGATTTGCTCCTGAGTAGACCTTCTTCAATGAGATAATGTGGTACCTTGTTAAGTATTTTTAGAAAGAAATTTTTGTGACAATTTGAATAATATGGCAAATGTTGAGCTAAAGAAGATATTTTTAATGGCCTTTCTTTTGTAGAGAGGACAAAAATCTTAATATATATCTCAGGAATAAATGGAAAATAAAGATAAAACAAGGCCATGAAAAGTTAGTAGTGATATCAAACTTTTGTATTCCTATTTTTAACATTACCACATCAATATGCTTATGGGTAGTAAAGTAAGAAATCACTTAACAAAATTTTGTCAACATTCAAGAATTGGAAATGTAGAAGAATAAAAATGGGCATCTTCAACTTTTAAAAAAAGAAGTACTTCTTCTCTTCATTAAAGTCCTGATTATCTTCTTCTTCTCACCTCATCCATTTTTATTTTTGTCTTGGTGAAAAGCAGTATTAAACCATGAAAGCCAGAAACCTGAAATTCCCCTGAGAAGCCTCTCTCTCTTTCTCATTCCCCACTTCTCACCCACCGTTAAGTCCTTCCCACCTGTTTTACTTCCCGCACTGTTGGTAGTTTGGTGCATATCGATGCCTCTATACCCACGTGACTGTAATGCACACTCCCTCCTGGACTTTTGCTTACTAAGGAATAAGCTAGGGGCAGGTGTTTACCATTAGTTTGTCATTCTCACTATCTCTAGAATGGTTCCAAATCCACCACACTGATTCCTCCCTTAAAACATTTTAGAAATTTCTTTTCTTTACAATGACCAAATCTGATTTTATTACGTTGTATGAGAAATTCTTCATGGTCTGGCTCTTCTCCAAGTCTCCAAGCCCAATTCTTACCAAGGCTACCCCCAAGCCGTTTATAATGCCACCTCCGTGCAGAATAATTTATAGCTCCCTAAAGCTATTTTATTCTTTATGCCTCTGTGCTTTAATACCTACTAATCCTAATGATGGAATGCTCTTGCCTGTCGCATTCATCTGAATAATAATTATATTTCTTTTACATCTTGCTCAAATATCATCAATTCTTGGAAAATATTTCTTGACCACCTTACCCAGTCTCCTTCCTCTAGCCCCTGCACATTAGTGGCTTTCTTTTGAGAGTCTCTGCTGTACTTCTGTGAAGTGCTTTGCATATGTCTACTTTCTGCATCAATCACTCACACAGCTAAGGATCAGTCTAGGCAGTTTGAAGGTAGAGAGTAAGTGGAAGAATATTTATTGAGCTATTTCTCTGACACAGGTAAGGACCGAGTATTTTATAAATATTATGTCATTTAATCTTTACAATTTCTTGAAGTAAATTCTAAATGATTTCTTTACCCTCAAGAAAATTCTACAAGGCAGGTATTATTATCTAGATCATATACATAAGGAAGGTGAAGATTAGGGAGACTAGAATTTTTTTTTTTTTTTTAAAGATGACCGATAAGAGGATCTTAACCCTTGACTTGGTGTTGTCAGTGCCATGCTCACCCAGTGAGCTAACCAGCCATCCCTATATGGGATCCGAACCCGTGGCCTTGGTGTTATCAGCACCGCACTCTCCCAAGTGAGCCATGGAACCGGCCCAGGGAGACCAGAATTTAAACCCAGGTTTATCTAAATCCAGACAACAAATTCTTAAGTGTCTTATAATGAAGTGTTTCCTTGAAGAATTATTGTGTCCCTTTTATTATACCTAGTGTATATAAAATGCATTTTATATGTATTTATATCCACAAATATAACTGTTTATTCACATGTCCAATAATTAATGAATATTTATTGAGCTCCTACTTCAGTCCAGTTGTCCATTCTTGGTACTCCTGTTCCTCTCCTTCCTGTGTCCTTTATGCTAATGACCTGGCTCATAACAAGCAAAATTGAAAATAAAAAAGTATTTTCTACTATACGGTGTTAAATTTATTAAGCTTTGGAAAACATTTAAAACCTTGAAAAAGTATTTGACATTAAGTGGGGAATCCTGGCAACAAAAAAATGTCATATTCTAAATAATAACACTTCAATCATAGAAGTTTGGAGTTCAGAGGCGGATAAGAAGTTGAACAAGAACCTATTTTTATTTATAACTCACAACACTGGCAGCAAGTTTCTTTGTGTCCAACTTCATCACATAAAATTATGCTAAATGTAATAATTTCTATTAAAGCCCCCAACTTCCAGTAAATAAAATTAGAAAAAACTTGATTATTCCACTGACTATCATTTCTGACTTCTTGGAACATTTTTCCTAAGTTTTAAACTAGAATCCATCACATTACAATCTAAAGTTAGTTGATTTTCTCCAAAAGAAAATGGTGACTAACATTCTCTATGCAACAGTTTCTCATGATACTAGAAAGCACTGATGAAGACACATCTTTGCTTTCTGTCTTCATCTTAACTAATCATAGTTCCTACAGCTCTTTCAGATAAGCAATTTATTCAGCCATTCAGTTCATCCTGGACTTAAATCAGATGGAATGGTACCGAATTTAAAAGAGTTTTTATCTATTTGTTTTAAATTGTCAATTTTTATTCATGGTTTTGTTGGGGAGATGGCTCAGAAACACTCCCTTGGAATTCATCTCATTTTTAATCTGTGTGTAAATTTTGGCAGGTGAACCAGAGATGGACAGTGTAATCACAGACTGAAGGGAAACAACCTGCTGTTATGCTGATGTAAAGTTACTTCTGAGTTTTATTAAATGGTACAAAATAGGAACGTTATTAACTAATATTTGTGAAACACACAGGTTTTAGAGATTTTGCTTAGATTACTTTGAAAGATATAATATAACAAGTAAACAAACTCCCTTATGAGAAAGATTTATGATTGCTTAATTGTTAGTCACAAAGACTAAATAAATACCTGTATATTAGTCATTCAAATTAAGGTAGTGCTGACCTGATCACTAGGTGATTAATGTCCCTACTTGTGTACTGTATTTAGTATTTATATAGATATAAATACATGTATATGTGTGTGTGTGTGTGTGTGTGTAAACACACACATATATAAATTGGGAATTAAACTTGGATCAAAAATGATAACCAATTTTCTTTTGAATATGAACTCAAATATAACATACAATAAAGTGTCATGGAATTACAGTGGTTAAAGTGGGTGAATGTGATCCCCAGTACAGATGTGTATCCAGAAAGATAATACTTGCTTGCAGAAGTGGAATTTGCATTTCATTGATTTCAGTAGACAATCCATTGGTGGAGATGAATTGTTTTAGCGAGGCAGGGACTGGCAAACATGTTCCCAGAATGGCATCAACATATCTGGATACAGCAGTCGCTGATGAATGTTGTATTATTATATTTTTATTCAGATTCACACAATTATCACTGATAAGAATAGCATATTCAATAATCATACTTGCAGATATACAGCACTGGCAGGAACATGAAGGAACAAACATCTTGGTCCTGCTCAGAATCATCTGCTTTATGCACTGTGTGCTTAAATCCTCTTGATTTTTCACTGCTTTCATTCTGAAACTGTTTTTTTTGTCTTCTGCCCATTACTGAAATACTTGCTCCTAAAAAAAAGACAAAAAAATGCACATGTACATTTGCTCTCTAATAAGGTTTTTTTTCTCCCCCTCTTGTAAAGGCTTGTAACACCTTCTTTATAAAGGTAACACAATTTGGTATGTAATAGTTCATGATCAAGTACTAGGTAAATCTGAGTGTAAAGACTGGTTCCAGTATTTACTAGTTCTGTGACTCTGGGCGAAATGAGGCTACCCCAGACTTCAACTTTCTCATCTTTCAAATGAGGAAAATAATCACAATACCATTTTTTATGTGCCACTAAAAAAGGGGAAAGCTGCTGTCAATTAAAACATGCCTCAATGCTTTGTCACTTAGAATATCTTTTGTTACTAAAATACTTCTTTTAGACTTTATTAGACATAGACTTTTTTAAGTATGCATAAAATTAAACCCATAAAATAAATTGGTTAAAGTATCTGTGAAACTTTTTCTGAGTTACTTTTTGATTCAGAATTCATGGGGCCGAGCCTGTGGCGCACTCGGGAGAGTGCGGCGCTGGGAGCGCAGCAGCGCTCCCTCCGTGGGTTCGGATCCTATATAGGGATGACCAGTGCGCTCACAGCGCTCACTGGCTGAGCGTGGTGCAGCTGGTCTCAAACAGGACAAAAAAAAAAAAAAACAAAAAAGAATTCATGCACATCTGTTTTCTATGTGTCATCAAAAAGATTGGTGATTCAGAGTTTCTTAACATAAAACATAAAGGAACTGAAAGCTATTGGTGCTGGATTCTCATGCTGCCTTTGATATTATATACAGCCAATCTACTTTTGATTCCTTTTCCAGGAAAGTTGTTTAAAAATTCTGAATCACCACATTGCCCTACCTAAATCCATCACCGTTTCATTCCTAGGGTAGAAAAGAATATTCCACTAACGTCCTGAGGTTTTCCCTCAAACTTCTGACACTCAATATAAAATTTTTATTTTATTTTATTTTATTTTTTTTCCTTTTTGTCTTTTTTCGTGTCCAGCAACGGATCGCAACCCTCAGTGTCACGCCCGTACCGGACCGGGACCGGCAACGGGATCACAACCCTCGGTGTTGCTCCCGTACCTTGCTCAGCCAGTGAGCGGGAACCAGTCTGTATGTGGGATCCGAACCCTCAGCGGGAGTGCTGCCACACTCCCAAGCGGCGCACTGTAGCAGTACGCCACCGGGCCAGCCCTCAATATAAAATTTTTACATTGGCATTTTTGATGTTCATGTGTGTGCAGGCAATGACTTCTACACCAGAGTTGCCCTCTAGCTAACAGAAATCATGAGACATCATGATTGTAAAGCAAATCCAAGCAGCAAAGACATTAAAATGTGGGGGAAAAAAAGTGTGTCTTAGAAGATGAATTGTGCTAACACTTATATTGTGGGCTGTATTAAAAAGATGAATGTATTATTGATGTGTGTAAACTATGTAAGGGCTCATTCTATTTTCCTCACTTTACCATTTATTATATTCACACAAATCTCCATATATTATTTTACATCTTTAGAGAGGCAGGATTATGAACCACTCATCTTTCTATCTATGATTTTTTTTTAATTGAATTGTATCTCTGATGGAAAAAGAAAAGAAAAACATAATTTCAAAGCAGTGTCAAAGAAAGTTGATTTTATCTATTGATTTCTGTAAGAAAAATGTATCTTCTCAGATGTTTGAAACCATCTGTTAAGTTTCAATTCCTTCTCTCTTCTCAGATTGGAAGTAACCTGTGAGAAAGACCTCTCTTCTGGAGGGAATTTAGCACAGCTTGTTAGGGAGTCGAAGCATGTGCCATAAGATTGATTGAAAGACAGTATATGAGTCCATTTCTGTTGCTTACAACAAAATACCTGAAACTGAGTGATTTATGAAGAAAACAAAATTTATTGCTTACAGTTTTGGAGGCTAGGAAGTCCAAAGTCCAGGTAACATATCTGGTGAGGGTCTTGGTGGTGGCAACAGCGACCCAGGGGTCTCACATGGCAGAAAATGGTAGAGCAGAGAGTGAGTAACCTCTCATGTGTTTTTCTTTTAAAGCCCTCAGAACCACACCTCTGACCACCATTCTTAATCCATTCACTAGGCACGGTCCTATAATCTACTCACCTCCTCAAGGCCCCGCCTTTCAATTACTGTAACAGAATTTCCCACCCTCCCAATGGTCACAGTGAGGGTCGTTTCTAGTACATAAAACTTGGGGGACACAATTCAAGCTTCAATGAGTTTGGGGGACATTCAATCCACTATCAATGGCAAGAAATAGGTGAAGATTACAGTGTCTTTAATGTAAGCATAGAGAACACAGACAAATAAATGAAGATGACTATGCAGACCATGTTTGCCCACCAGAGGGTGAAGCTCCTTGTACATTCCAGTTTCCAGAAAGGCAGTCATCTGCTGATGGCACTGCGAGCATAGCTTATCCTGAGTCCTTTTCAAAGCAGGTTCTTGACGGCCCTGTGCTCCTTAACATGCTGAGACCACAGTGTTGCATTTAAAATAACTGTGTCAGGCTGGCCAGTTAGCTCATTAGGTTAGAGTGCAGTGGTACAACACTAAGGTCAAGGGTTCAGATCCCTGTACTTGTCAGCCACCAAAAACAATAAAATAAAGTAACTGTCTCAGGATACCAGAACATCTCATCTTGGTCATATTTACCTAATTATTTTAGTACTGGGTAGTGTGGCCAGCTCCAGCACACTTTGTGAAAATGTAGCAGGCAGAACAAAAGTCATCTCAAACATCCCGAGATCTGACAATCCTAAATAGGCCTATTTCTTAGGGTTCCCCCATTCCTTGTAGGAGCAAGACTCAGTAACCCCACGAAGCAGCATAAGCTTAGCAAGTCTACCCTTAATTATTTTTCTAATGCACATTTCACATTTCAAGCAGAAATCAAAATAGAGACCCATCCATATTATCACAATTGCTGCTTGAATTACTCAAGAGAGAAAAGGTGCAGCATCAGCTAAACCAATAATTTTCACATTCTTTCAGCTTTCTTCCCTTTCAGGAGGAACTGGGTGTTTTGCTCAAATTAGGGTGTGGAGTTTTGCATGAGCATACATTATGTCGAGCAACCCCTCAGAATTTCCAGGCTCATTTGGTTCCAACAAATTGTGATTAATATTTTCTTATCAATCCTCGAGTTGTCCCATATGGGTGTGGGCAGACATCTCATTAGACAGATCTCTTTATCTCTTATCATTATCTTGGAACACCTCTGAAAGCATACACTGTTTTCCTAATTCCGAGAGAGTTTATTCTGTTTGGTTTGTTTCTTTTCCTGACCTAAGACATGAAATCAGCTGTCTTCCAAGAATCCCTAATTCCTCCAAGCAGAGAATAGTAATAGAGAATAAATTTGTGTAATTTCCAGTAGGTACATGGGATAGTGTAGGAGAACGCTAAAGAAGTAGCTTTTATAGAATCTTAGTGTGCAGAAGGGCTTAACACAATTATATATATCTGTAAATATCCTCGAGCTATTTCCATAAGATTTGTGGATTTTGTTGTATGTAAATTACACTACAACTTAAAAAACAAAACAAAACTACAATGGCTAAGCAGAATCAAACTTTTGTTAAATGATTATAAGTTCGGATTGGTATTTTCATTTTAACTAAGTTTCTTTACCTCTCTATAAGACTTTGTGAATTAAATTTTTCTTTTGTTTCAATAACTTTAGCTAAATCCTGATATATGTTAAAATGCCAAATATGTTTTCAAACTTCAGTGTAATCCCTAAATTTAGAAATGTCTGCTTTCCTTATTTTTTTAATTGGCTCTCTGCTCATGTATCAGGGCAATTGCTCCAAATATGCAAACGCAGAGTCCTTTCAAACATCATTTGAGCACAACTATCCAAAAATAAGTTCCTCTCGAAAATAAAAATAAAAAATAAACTTATCTCCAAGGGAACCTCAAAGAATCCCTAAACATAAAAAACCCAAGATCCAATAAAAGCCCAAGAAAAGTAAACAACAGCTATGAGAGAGAAAACACAGCCAAATACAGCTTCTGAGCATCACTAAGAAACCACTTTCCGTACTTTATTCTCTTGGGCCTACTGTATTTATTAGCCTTTCATCACAGGCAGATATGGTACTAAGCTCTAGCGTTTCAAAGGAATTAAATAGCAATAGATATTGTCTCACTAAAATATTTTACTGAAATCCGAAGTAGAACCTGTGGAACAGGTTATAATATTGACTGAGTTCCACAAAAAAATCAAACAGTCATTAGTGCCTTTGAATTTTCACACATTTAATTGTAGTTTCAAGTTTGTGGTAAATTTAGATATTACATGATGACTTTATAAATAAATTTCAGACAATTTTGGTCCAATATACTTTCACCACATAAAAGAAAAACTCACTTTCTCCAGTGATGGATGGGGTTGAACTAACAACTGTGATTTATTGTCTGTTGAGTAATATCTTCAGTGTGAAATACAATTTTGCCAAAATCCAAACATGCATGCCAGACATTCACTTCCCTCCTTGGACCAGAGTGGGGCCAGGGCAAGTATTTGTTCTTTCCTGTCAGGGATTTGCTGTGGTTTGGGTCCAAGGAATGTAGCTGTTTCTCATTAATTAGTGTCCTGGAGGCAGATAATAATGGAGGGTCTCACTGCTTTGAATTCTGTAAAAACTCCTTTCTGAAGAGATTCTCTGATTTTCCCAAGGGAGACCAGACACCTTGGCCTCGCCTCAGTCTAACACGGGACAGACTTCACCTGCTCTAGCTCTCTCCGTTCTTTTCCTTTCTCAAATTTTAACTTTAAAAATTTTTTTAAGTGACATGTTTGATTGTACATATGTATGGGGTACAGAGCTATATTTCAATACATGTATACAATGTGTGATGTTCAAATCATGATAATTAGCTATTCATTTCTTCATGATAACATTTGAGCTACTGTTTTGTAACCATTTGAGAACATAGAATAAATTATTGTTAATTATAAATGCATAGCACTACTGCAGACTACTGGAACTCACTTTTCCTATCTAGCTATAATTTTGCATCCATTAACCAATCTCTTTCTATCCCCCTCTCCCTTCCAGTCCCAGCCTCTAGTAGCCACAATCCTACTCTACTTCTACAAGCTCAACTGTTTTTTTAGCTCCCATGTATGAGTGAGAACATGCAGTATTTATCTTTCCATGCCTGGTTTATCTCACTTAACGTAATGTTTTTCAGGCTTATCTTTGTTGCCACAAATGACAAGGTTTCATTCTTTAATTTTTTTTTTTTACATTTTTTTTTTTCATGACAGCTAGGAAACAGTTTTTATTCCATCAGATCTTGTTTGCTCCATCTTTCTAAAACATTATTTCAATTAGGTTTTTGCTTGGCTATAAATTCAGTAGCAAGTTCCTGTAATCTACACATCGGTTCTCATATAACACTACCCGCTTCATTTCCAACTTATCTTCACATGCCAGAAAAATACAGAATGTCCAGCTGAACTGGAATTTCAGATAAACAATAAATAACTTTTTACTCTATGTGTATCCCAAATATTTCCTGGGGCATATCTATACTAAAAACATCTTCATTGCTTATCTGAAATCAAATTTAACTGAGCAGCTTGAATTTTGATTTGCTAAGTCTGGCAACATGCAGTGAGCTAGAACCCAGAATCTAGATTGATAAGCAAAGCTTTTCTTCTTAGATATTCAAGGGTGAACTTCAATACATGTTAAATTTTCTCTAATTTTAGGAGCAACAAACAAATTCATGAAGCCATGGTGTGATGTACGTATTAGTTTTCTACAGCTGCTGTAACCAATTATGACAAACTTGGTGGCTTAAAACAACAGAAATGTATTCTATCACAGTTCTGGAGGCAGAAGTCTGAAATTTAAAGTCAAGGTCTGAAGGCCATGCCTCCCAGAGGCTCTAGAGGAGAATCTTTTCTTGCCTCTTTCCATTTCTGGTGGCTCCTAGCATTCTTTGGTTTTGTGATGGCATAACTCCAATCACTGTCTCCATGGTAATACTACTTTCTTTTTCTGTATGAAATCTCCATTTTTCTCCCTCTTATAAGAACACCTATAGGTATGGTTACATTTAGGACCCAGTCAGAAAACCCAAGATAATATCCCGATTTTACGATCTTTAATTTAATCACATGGGCAAAATTTTTGCCAAAAAAGGTCACATTTGTAGGTTCCAGGGATCAGGATGCAGACATCTTTGGAGGACACCATAACACTATGGTTGTACAGAATTTCCAAACCTTCAGTTGGAAGTAATAGTTTACTGTTTTGATAAGGCATATAGCTCCTTGCAATTGTTGTTAAACCGTAGCTCCAAAGATGAGTAGTCTGTGAGCTAAAATCTTCTGAATCAGAAGACACTATTTTTGAGTGTCACTCCAAAGACATGGAAGCAAACTCACACATTAAATTAAAAATCTGATGTGAGCACGTTAAATTTGGGGACAAATGCATATTTCTCAAGAATAGGAGTTACAGAATGGGTTCTTTCTGTTCCAATCCAGTTTCCACATACTAGATGCTTAATCTCATAAAATGTATATTAACTCTGCTAGCTTCCATTTTCTCTTATGTAATAAAATGCTGGTAATTATACCAAGCTTATATAGTTTTTGATAAGATTAAGTGAAACAATTAATACACAGTGCTTAGCACTGAGCCTGACTTATAGAAAATGCTCAGTAAATGTTAGTTGCTTTATCAGAATTGATAACATTCCTGCTATTATTGTTATTACTCTGAACTAGATGCAGATAAGGAGAGCATAAAAGAAAGCATTTTAATGAGGGTTCATTTAAATGGTCCAAGCTCCTAACAGCTGGTAATGAATTTAGAGCACAATAGCATAGCCTGTGAGTAACGCGTTAAATACTTCAAATTTATAGCCCAGGTGTACACATGACATAGTACAGCAGATATAGAAAGATATTTTTGAAGTTTACCTTCTGTATAAAAATGCAGTAATTACACTAACTTTCTTCTCGTGTACTGACTTAAAATAAATATTTGTAATGAGAAAAAGTTTTAACCAACCGTAATGCTGAAATAGAAAATGCTTCACATTCACTGTGCTGTATTGAAAATATCTTTTAGATTGTAGAACACATTGAATTTATTTAAAAACCAAAATTGAATCAATAAAAAGCATGTTCTCTATCCTAAAACTTCAAAAATTAGTGGCGATATAAAATCACATATTTAACAATGGGATTCCTAAACTAAAGTATTTCAAGAACATATTGATTAATATAGCATATATGTTAACACATTTGCTTGAATTCTTTAAATCTTATTCCAATATATAAATATGCATGTACATTGCTCAGTCTCTTTATAAAAATGATATTTTGGAGATAGAGCATTTCTGTAATTACCAAAAGTTAGATTACATTAGATTGATTTCATGACCCCACCCAACTCACATAAATACTGTCAGATAAATTATGCTGCAGTCCTTTGGGTAATTCAACACAATTCAAATGAGATTGCATATATTACTCTCAATTACAGATTTTCCTAGATAAATTTGTAAAATAACACATACCTGGAAAGCAAATATAATATATCAAATAGTTCATTCTAAATATGTTTACCAAATTATTTATAAAAATTACTGGTTTTACTGTATTTGTTGTCTTGGGCTACCATAACAAAATACCACAGACTGGATGGCTTGAACAACAGAAATTTATTGCCTCACAATTCTGGAGGCTGAAAGTCCAAGATCAAGGCAGGGTTGGTTTCTCCTGAGGTTTCCCTCGGCTTGCAGATGACTGCTTTCTCATTGTGTTCTCACATGGCCTTTTCTCTGTGTGTGTTCTCCTGCTGTCTCTTCCTCTCCTTATGAGAACACCAGTCCTATTGGATTAGGTCCCCACTCTTATGACCTCTTTTAATCTTAATTATCTCCTTAAAGGACCTATCTACACATACAGTCATATTAGAGGTTAGGGCTTCAAACTATGAAATTTTTTTTCAGGGGGGGACACATTTCAGTCCATATCATTTACCAAATAATTATGTTAAAAGATGAAAATCATTCTTTGAAATTTAATTTCTCTTAGTAACTTACAATAGGGATAATATGACTTACAGTGTTCAACATTGCTGTTCAGGAAACATTGCTGGCTTTGTAATTTCTGGCTACTAAATAGCATTATTTAGAACTATAGGATTATTGTGGTTGGGAGGGACCATGTGACTAGTTCTGTCCAGTGAGAGGATAAAAGAAATTTCAAATGTCACTCCTGAGCCAGAAAAAATAATTGCTAATATACACCTTCCCCAAAATACTATTCCCTCTGCCATAGAGAAAAGCAATTTTCAAGATAGTGGTAGTGAAGTTCCAGCTGTACCATGTGTATATTGTGCCAAAACCTATCCTGGCAGATACAAGAATAGGAACAAGAAGTGGGTGTTGATGTAGACACAACAACAAAAAAATTAATATATAATGTATGTGGCAGAGGCAGTGAAGACCAGTTTTTGAAGGTGGATAGAGCAATATGTGGTCTTCATACAAAAAAACCATAATAACCCTATTCTAATCATAAAAAACATCAGAAATTTAACAAATGAAGGGAATTCTAACAAATGCCTCATCAGTACTGCTCAAAAATGTTAAGGTCATCAGAAACAAAAAATGTCTGGGAAACTGTCACAATCAAGAGGGGACTAGGAGATGTGATGACCAAATGTTATGTGGTATGCTAGATGGTACCTGTGATACACTAGATGGGACCTTTTTACACTAGATAAGAGGTAATTTTCGCAGACCTGAAAAATAAGAACATTGTGTGGTTAGTATATTTAATGCATGCTGGAGAAATTCAGTAATAACTGTCTGTCCTAACTAATCTCTCTTTGATATCATCTGGTATCTCTACGCTAAATAGATCCTTAAAAGGGAATAGAACCTTCTAACTTGATGTGCCTGATTAACAGTCGCAGGTCAATTGTGTATAGTCTGCTTCTCAGATACATGACTTTTTATTTTTGAATAACAATTCATGCCTGACAACACTGGGGCTTAGCTTTAATTGCTGAGCTCCCAAATTTAATCCATGCCAACTGATAAGGCAAGGATAATTTTCCAGCTATGACAGATGTGAAATAAACCTGAATCTGCAGTTAGCAAACGAGCTACTTACCTTAACATTTTCTCATTTGCGATATATAAAATTCTTCTCCCCCAAACTCCTTTGACTTAACACAGTCTCTTAGCTTCTTGTGAGTTTCTTCATTAACAACTTAACTTACTTTGACATGTACTCAAGATCAATTTATCTAAGAAATTTTGCTCTAACAATCCATAACACACTCTATAAATTGATGATAGTGCCTCCAAATTCTAAGAGAATAAAATGAAGTTGTCAAAAGTAAAAATCATTTCATTACCCCCTATTCTTCACTTATCTACAGAGCTATAATTATCTGTCTTCAAAATTACACCCTTTCCTGCAGTCTCAAATGAAAATGTGTTCCTTCTATTCTAGGTGTATCCCTGCATCTGTTTTCTCGATCCTTTCTTATATCAGTGCCTGTGAAGCCTTGCTATCCTCCAAAATATAGATTATTTATTCTTATTCTTTTGTGGTTTCCCTGCACCTCTTTATGAAGTTCCTCCTATAGCTTTTAAGCATACTCAGGCCACTGTTATACTTAAACACATAAATGAGCAAATAAGAAATTAAACATTCTATGACAATGCATCTCCCTCCAGCTCTCACTCTATTTTTTTCTTTCTTTTTACATTTTAACTCATCAACAGAAAATAACGTTTGAGATATAGAATTTATATAAAGAACAAGAGATATTTTTATGGAAAAGTTGACAGTAATCAGAACAGTAACTAACAAACTGGCTGACTAAATAAATAAATAAAAGTATATTAATTTAGAAATTGAGCCTTATCCCAGAAAATGAAAAAGGAGTTCTTTTTTGTGAGTAGTTTAACATTTAATACAATGTATATGTTCAAAATGACTGAAGTTTGCAGCTCTCTAAAATGAGAAAATTATAAATAACTAAATAAAAGTTATTTGATTAATTTCAGTTGAACAACTTTCCATACACATAGAGAGAAACCAATTACATCTAAGCAGCTTATGACTTTCCATGAGAATAATGTTGTATTAATACTTCAATTCCTAAAAGATTTATCAGAATTATTTTATTTACTAAATAATGATATAATTATACGTCTTTCTCCTTTCTCACACACACAGAAATATAGATAATAAGTGCACATACACACAGTGAGAGGCATACACAATAATAATTAGAAAAGTTCCTCATGCTCAATTTGTCACCATTTGTGGTAGTTGATTCTGATAATAAAGATGGAAATCTTAGTCATCTGAATAGTTTCCATTATCCACACGTTTAATACGCAAATTCCTATAAGATTGACTAAAGTATTTACCTTTTCATATAAATGTTTTGTCACTACATCGATACAAATTTCTCCAAGATCAAGTGATAGTAGCACATATATTGCATGATTAAAAGGTACTGTTCATCTGACAAAAGATAAAAGAATCAGAGCAGTAAAACTTCCTTACAGAGCATTCTAGTGTAAGATATACAAATTGCAGTTTAAATGGAGTTTGTTAAAATAAAAATAAAATGTACAATATTTTTAGTAATGTAATTTGCCATCAAGAAGACAGATTTCAATTTAAACATACAGGAAAAAGTGTCCAATAGTAAAATAAATATTATTGTAACTTCCAAATAGTTTTAATAAATACTACATTTTGGACATATTTTCTGTATCTGCCTTTTTGTCTTTTTTTTTTTTTTTCGTGACCGGCAACGGATCGCAACCCTCAGTGTCGCGCCCGGACCGGACCGGGACCAGCCACGGGATCGCAGCCCTCGGTGTTGCTCCCGCCCGTTGCTCAGCCAGTGAGCGGCTGGTCTGTATGCGGGATCCGAACCCTCGGCGGGAGCGCCACCACGCTTCCCAAGCGGCGCACTATAGCAGTGCACCACCGGGCCGGCCCTGTATCTGTCTTTTTAAGAAAGTAAATCTTATTCATAAAATTGAACCTCCATTCTCTCTCTCCTTTTTTCCTATTTCCCATTCTTCCTCCCTTTTCAAGAAGTATGTGGGACTTCTCTGTGATATTTTTAAAAATACTGTTATTATATATCTATATATATATCCATGATCAACATTTAGCATTTACTTGGATTTTTAACTTTGCATAAATCAACATATTCTAAAATTCAAGTAATATATAACATATAATGTATAATATATAATATAGATTGATATATAATGTATACATCCCCCTCTCCAATTTTCTTTTTAAAATCTTATTAATTCTATTTTATACTTTAAAAAAATAATTTGTCCTTATAAATTGATGTAGACATAAATCATTCATTTTTATTGCTCTACACTATTCCCCATTGTATGGACACACTACAATTCATTTATTTAGCTTCTTAGTGGTAGTTATTTAGCGTAAATGTCAAGTATTATTATGACCAGGAATATTTTGTTATTATAGCCAGTGATGCATGTCCCCTTGTGAAATTTTCTCAGAGATATAAACAGAAGGAGAAGTACTGAGTTTCAGCATATACACATCCTCTCTTTACTAATTATTAACAACTTTTTGTGGGTGTTTTTTGCGATAAGAATACTAAAGACCTATCATCATAGAAAATTTCAAGTATAAAATACAGTAAACGAATAATGTGATAAATACTTATTTATCTTGCATAAGCTAAACTTTGAACCCTTTAACTAACCTCTCCATTTCCTCTTTGCCCAGTACCTGGAAACCACCATTCTACTCTCTGCTTCTGTGAGTTTCACTGCTTTAGATTCCTCATATAAGTAGTATCATATAGTATTTGTCCTGTATCTGACTTGTTTCACTTAGAAGAATGTCCCCCAGGTTCATCTATTTGTTGTAAATGGTAGGAATTCCTTCTTTTTTAAGGCTGAATAATATTCCACTGTATGTATACACCACACTTTGCTTATCCATTCTTTCATCAACAAACACTTAGATTGCTTCTATATCTTGGATTTTATAAACAATGTTGCAATAAACGTGGGAGTGTAGACATATTGTTTTTTAGTTTTTTGAAGAAATATCTCAAGGCATGTGAAAACAAAAACACAGTATACCAAAACTAACAAAATGCAACAAAAGCACCACTATGAGGGAACTTTACAATAAATAGCTAAATTTAAAAAGAAGAAATATTTCAAATAAACATACTTAATGCCTCAAGAAACTAAAAAGAGATGAATAAACTAAGCCCAAAGCTAGTAGAAGGAAGAAAATAATAAATATTAGAGCAGATAATAAATAAGTAATATAGAGATAATTAAAATAGAAAAGAAAATTAAAGAAAACACCAACCAAATTGAGTTAGATTTTTGAAAAAATAAAATCTACAAACCCTTAAATAAACTAAGAAAATAAAAGAGAGAAGACTCAGAATGAAATTAGAAATAAAAGAGGAGACATTATAACTGATGCCAGAAAAACTTAAAAAGATTATAGAGAACTATTACAAACAGTTATATGGCAACAAATTGGACAACTTATAAGAAATGGATAAATTCCTAGAAACATACAACTTAACCAATATTGGATTAAGATGAAATAGAAAGTCTGAACAGAGCAATAACAAATAAGAAGATTGAATCAGTCATCAAAACCTCCAAACAAAGATAATCTCAGGACCAGATGGCTTCACAGATAAATTCTATGAAATATTTAAAGAAGAACTAATATTAATACTACTTAAAGTCTTCCCAAAAAATAGAAAAAAGAATATTTCCAAACTCATTATATGAGGCCAGTATTATCTTGATATCAAAACCAGACAAAGACTACACATGAAAACTACAGGCCAATATTCTTGATGAATATAAATGAAAAAATTCTCAAAAAAAATATTAGCAAACTAAATTCAATAGCACATTAAAGGAATCATATACCACAACCAAGTAAGATTTATCTCTGTGATGCAAAGACTAATTATCAAACACAAATCAATGTTATACATCACATTAATAGAATGAAGGATAAAATCACATGATCATCTCAATAGATGCAGAAAAAATGATTTGATAAAATTCAACATTCTTTTATGATAACAACTCTCAACAAATTAGGAATAGAAGGAAATTACTTCAACACAATAAAGGTCATACATAAAAAAAAACCACAGCCAACATTATACTCAATTGAAAATTGAGTAGAAATTAGAAAGCTTTTCCTGTAATATCAGAAATAGACAAAAATGCCCACTCTTGCCATTTCTATTCAACATAGTACTGGAAGTCGTAGCCAGAGAACTTAGGCAAGAAAAAGAAATAAAAGGCATTCAGATCAGAAAGGAAGAAGTAAAATTATCTTTGTTTACAGATGGCATGATCTTTGTATGCAGAAAACTGTAATGACTCCCCCAAAAAAATTGTTAGAGGGAATCAACAAATGCAGTAAAGTTGCAAGATACAAAATCAACGTGCAAAAATCAGTTGCATGTCATGAGCTAAAAATGAACTATCCAGAGAGGTAATTAAGAAAAAAAGTAATTAGGAAAAACAATCTCATTCACAATATTTTAAATTACGAGTGAGTGTCACTTCTGCTCCCAGTAAAGCAAAGGTGTGCGTGTCTTGTACCCAGAAGATTAATGTGACCTAGCCGACTGTTAGAATTCCCAGGGGCTGAGTCAGGGTATTGCCAGCACCAAGGTATCTGCAGTTTGAGCCTCTCATCAGGAGCTCTCCCTTTCTCCTGCCCCTTTGCTCTAGTTTCCTCCCGCTTTGGCCAGATCTACAGTGATCAAAAAAGAGCAAGAAGGGGCTGGCCCCATGGCGCACTCGGGAGAGTGCGGTGCTGGGAGTGCAGCGTCGCTCCCACCGCAGGTTCGGATCCTATATAGGAATGGCTGGTGCGCTCACTGGCTGAGCGCGGTGCGGGCGACACCAAACCAAGGGTTGCAATCCCCTTACCGGTCACGAAAAAGACAAAAAAAAAAAAAAAGAGCAAGAAGGAAGTAGGGGGAAATGTGAATCAAAAGAAATAGAATAAACTAGACTTTGAACACTTCTACTGCAGACTTCCAAGCCTGATATTGACCCAAGCTAGAAGAAGAGAAAAATCTTAAATTTTATATTGAATTGAGTATGGAACTATGCATTTAGTCTGGATTATAATTTTTATTGGTTTGAGGACCTTTCTTCACATGAGACTGGGAAAAACAAGCTAGGGAGTATGCCTGGGATTTTTATCAAAGGGAGAGAAAGAAATATTCAACAAAATAATCCTAAAATTGTACTGAGAAAAAAATAAGTTTGTTTCTGTTTGTACACTGAGTACAGCTTATTTAGTAATCATTTTCATTAAGATTTTACAAGTCTCATTCATTCAACCAATGTTTAATTAGCATTTACTCTGTGCTAGAAATTTATAACACAATG
This sequence comes from Galeopterus variegatus, assembly GCF_000696425.1. Lineage (NCBI taxonomy): Eukaryota > Metazoa > Chordata > Mammalia > Dermoptera > Cynocephalidae > Galeopterus > Galeopterus variegatus. The sequence continues at coordinate 95,881 of NW_007728942.1, forward strand.
GTGAAGATAATAGACATGGAATTTTAATCTAGTAGAGGGAAACAGACATGTAATAACATTATCCTAGGAACTAAATAGTATAATTACAACTGTGACGTATGTGGTAAAGGAAAAGTATGTGGTATGTGAGAAGCATAAATTGGAGACTAATCTAGAGCAAAGAATATAAAGGGAATTGAGACCTGATGCTTAAGTAAGGTTAATCATATTACTAAAAGAGCAGGAAGCACATTCAAAAAGAATGGCATTTCCTGGAAGTTCCTGGTGCAGAAAGGGGCATTTTTAGAGAATGGAAACAAGGCTGGTGCAGGCATTTTGTAGCAGATTAATAGCAGATTAAGATTGAAAGTTAAATTGGTAAATATCTGTCACATCATGCAAATCTAAAGTATTTTGAAGGCTGTGCTAATAGTTATGGAAAATCTTTAGTGGTTATGATCAAGGCAAATATATGAATGAACCTGCCTTTTAAAACAACTTCTTGGGCTGCAGCATGACTAACTCCTAGGAGGTGAAGAAGGATGTAAACAGATAAAGGAGGGTTTCCTCTGGTCATCTGCAGTCAAGGCCATTGCAGCTCAGACAGAGAGAGGGACAGTGAAGATGGAATGTGTATGGAACATGTGTTGGAGACACATTGTTGACATAAAATTGGCAGAATTTGGTGAGATATTGGGAAAGAGTTATGGAGTCTTCTGGCATGGGTGCATTGAGGAGGTGTTTCTGAGATAGAGAACTCTGGGAAAGGAACAGGTTTAGAGTTGAGGTGTGGAGAAAGAAGGTAGAGGTTAGTTGTGTCATGTTAAACTTGAGGTGCCACTGAGACACCCAAGTGAAGGTAGACACACACCAGTGAAGATCAGTAATTTTCTGGCATTGAGACATAAGTTTGGTGGTCATTGGTATTGAAGGGGTCATATTTAATGCTAAAAAGTGGATGGAATAACCATGGGAACAAATGAAGAGAGAAAACAAAATGGTAGTCTAAGAACAAGGTTCAAAGAGAATGATCTCGAAAGGACGAAGGGAGACAGCATAGTGTGGTGTCATGAAGCTGACAGAAAGGAATGTTTTGTGAACGAAGTATTCAACTGAGAAGTCAAGAAGTTTAGAAATGTTCATTAGATGTTTGCCTCATGAAGACCTTTGATAGGAACCACAAAAGTATATTTCATGGAGTAAAAAGGGCAGAACCTGGATTAGAATGAGCCCCACAGCAAAAGGAAAGTGACAAAGTAAAGAGACTGTGTACAGCTTGCACATCAGAAGAGCGACCAAAATTTTCCTTAGAGAGTCCTGAGTGATGTCTGCTGTTCAGGCATAGTTATAAATAGCTTTCCCTGTCATGCTCAAAAATGTCCCCATTACATAGTCACCTTATGATGAGAGGTAGGAGTTGAGATATAGATGACAAAGTTATTGGGGTGGCAGGTAAAGATCTATGGTTATCCAGGTGAGACTACATCAGCAAATTGAAACTCTGAAGATGTGTGCTTGAAATTTTTTGCAGAGATTTTTAATCACTACAATATTTTGCTATATCATACTTCTAATGGGAATCTTCTTGAAACATTCAATAGTCTCATGCCTTTTAAAATAAAATATAGTGAATGTGACTTAATCTTTTTGGATCATTGGCTTATGACAATATAATGATTTATACTGTAATACCCTTCCTTGAAGAGATACCCTTGAAGTTTCTAAGGATATTAATCATTCACTAAATTGCATGTGTATGTATTTGACTATACTTGTGTGTGAATAATGGCATGAGGGTGTGTAAATTCATGTCCCCAGAGGTAATATACCTTGGAATAATTTTGAAAAAATCTCACAACATATTTAGATAATGGCAAAAATATTGTGGCAAAGAAAGAACTGGTGAATATATAACATACACAATTGTGTCTTCAGGTATAGAACAGAATTTAAGTTGCATTTTGTTTCCAACTCTTAACAAAATATTAGCTTTTGAGATTTTTCTGACCAGCACTTCTTGACTGGCTCAGCCAATCTCCCTTTCTCTCTTAACATAGTTGACAGCTAGCTCCTCCTAGACCACTTAGTAGTTGAGGAAATTAGGAAATGTTTGGCTGCAGCTTCTGGAATCCATGACCTGTTTATACATAGCCTTAGTGAGGTTTATATACTAAAACCAGATTGAAAATATGCAAGTGAGGAAATGAAAGATTTAAGAGCACAAGTAAAATAAATAAAGATTTCAGGGTCAATATGAAAATGCTGGACCACTGACAATGTTCTTCTCTCCTACATCGATAAATGGGTAAAAATTAATCACCTTGATCGGAGCCTCAAAAGGCATGAAAGAGCCAACTGGAACAACTTAAGCTGAAGTTGCAAGTTCAGGCAGAGAAATTGTCTGATTCAGGGACCTTGGCCCAATCCATTTTACCTGACAGTTGAAGAAAGATTTGCAGTAACAAAATCACATTAGGGAATAGAGAACAAAGCGTCAGAAGAGAACAAACAAGAAACGTGGCTCCCACACCAAGGGCAGAGCTAACAAGAAGATGCTTTCATTTACTGGATTCAGAGATGAAACAAAAGTGTTTTCCATTGGAGGATTTGTGGGAGCATATTAATGCCAATCTTCAAGTAGTCTGCTGAGATGATTCAGCTTTAATTTAGTGTCCATTTCCAAATTTCAATTTTGGGGTACATACCAAAGGACCCTGATGTTACGGCCTCTTGAGACATTGGAGGAGAAACATTTTATGAAGTCAAATCAGAAGAGAGAAATGGAAGAGAACTGAAGTGGTATCACAAATGGCGAAACAATAAACTCTAAATTATTTTGTTGTTAGTTATTCTGTTAGTGACCTGCTAGGATTCTAATTATTCATTTTCTCTCCTATTGATTATTTGCTTCACATCATTTACCTCATCAAATAACATGTTGAGACCAAACGATAAATAAATTTGGCTATTATAATTAACAGTTTGGATAGAATAAAAATGGTTTTGATCAGAGAATAGCAAATGTTTTTCTGCAAAAGGCCAGCTAGTGAATATTTTAGAATTTGTGAGCCATGAAGTTTCTGTGGCAGGTACTCATCATAGTGTGGAAATAGCCACAGACCATATGTAAATGAACAAGCTTAGCCATGTTCCAACAAAACTTTGTTTTAAATAATAAGCGGTGGCTGATAAAAAATTCTATCATGCATTTAAAGAATTAGTGGTTTTATCCAATTCTTCCAGAAAATAAAAGAGGTGGGGGGGGATCCTTCCCAACTAACTTTATGTGTCCAGTATTAACTCAGTTCCAATACCAGAAAATGACAGTGCAATGAAAGAAAACCACAGACCAATATCTCTCATGAACTTAGATGTAAAAAATCCTCAATAAAATTTTAGCAAATCAAATCAGACTATATGATTTGTGCAACATGAACAAGTGGGATTTATTCCGGATTTGCAAAGCTAGTTCAATATTCAAAAATCTATCATTGTAATCTATCATATCAACAGGCTAAAGAAAAAAATTCATATAACATTTCCATTGATACAGAAAAAGAATTACCTCAACTCAATAAAGAATCTATAGCTAACCCCACACAATGGTAAAAGACTGAAGCTTTCCCTCTCGGATTAGAAACAAGACCATGACATCTGATCTCAACATTCATATTAAACTTGGCACTGGAAGTTCTAGCCACTATGGTACAGAAGAAAAAAAAGAGGGGGTGAGGGTGGGGGTAGGGAATAGAGATTAGAAAGGAAGAAATAAAACTAAAGCTGTCTCTATTTGTAGATAACAGGATTGTCTAAATAAGAAACCCCAAACAATCTACAAAAAACTTCTAGAACTAATAAGTGAGTTTAACCAGGCAGAAAGATATAAGATCAACACACACAAAAAGTGATCACACTTTTATATAATAAGAATAAGCACAGGGGAGTCAAAATTAAAAACGATGATATTTACAATTGCCCCAAAAGAAAATCAAATACTTAGGCAAAAATATAACAAAATATGTATAGGAAATTTATGCTGAAATACACAAAATGCTGATGAAAAAAATCAAAGAAGACTTTAATAAATGGAGAGACATATTATCTCTATATTGGTCCTTATGTTTAATGTGATTCTTAACAAAATCCCAGCAAGAGTTTTTGTAGACAGAGACACACTAATTCTAAAATTTATATGAAAAGGCCTGAGACAGTTAAAACAATAGAAAGACAAGAGTGATGTGTGAGGAATCACTGTACACAATATTAAGGTTTACTACAATAGCTACACACAGTGTGGTATTGGCAGATAGACAGACACACAGATCAGTGTCATAGAAGGGGGAACCCAGAAATAGACCCAGATAAATAGCCCAACTGATTTTTGACAAAGATTCAATTCACTGAAGGAAGGATAGCCTTTTCAATAAACGTTGCTGGAGCAATTAGACATCCATAGGCAAAAAAGTGTACTTTCAACCTAAATCTCACATTTTATAAAATTCAATTCCAAGTGGATACTAGACTTAAACAGATACAACTAGATAACTTTTAGGAAAAAAACATTAGAGAACATATTTGGCATCTGGGGTTAGGCCACGAATCCTTAAACTGGACATTAACAACAGGAGCCATAAAAGGAAAATTTGATGTTGGACCTTACAAAAATTAAAAATAAATCTGTCTGGTCAGATTTGCCCTGCAGGCTGTAGTAAGCTGATCCCTGATTTGAATGATCAATTATCATGAATTTTGACATTTATTCTTGGGCATTTTTCAAGTTATGTCAGCATAAAGTTACTAAAAATGTAACATGGCAACATCACTGTCTTAGTTACTATAGAATGGAACAAAATACTGTGTGTAACATGATCAATAAACATCAAGCTACTTATAATATTTTTGGAAAAGCAATGTATCAAGAGAAATACATATGCAAGTAGTTAATGCAAAGTGATAAAAAAATTAAATGTTCATTACAGGATAAAATTAAAAATATGAGAATTCTGAAAAGGAAGAAATTACTGTGTAATCAGTTAATTAGTGATAACTTTGTAGAGAGGGTAAAAATAAATTTTATGAGATCAATGTAATTATTTCGTTAGCGTAAGGGTTAGATGCAATATTAATAAAACAGGATAAGCAAATAAAAATTAATTATCAGATAAGACTAATATCCATATTAATATATTCAAATATATTAAATTATTAGCAATACATAATAAATATTTTAAATGCATGTTCTTTATGTACAATGATGATTTGACTTTATATTTTATTCAAATACACAAACCTTTTAATATAAATCTGAAAGAATAAGTTTATGTTTAAATATACTTAAAGGATTTGTATATGCTTATTAGAAAAGCATAAGTACCTGGTCTATTCTTCATCAAAAAGATTATAAGCATCAATTGTAAACTTAAGTCCAGCAAGGTACTCACTCTGCACTGGAAAATCATTATTTTGTAGAAATGCATAAATATTATATATATATATATATATATGTGTGTGTGTGTGTGTATGTGTACGAATGCAAAATATAATAGTAAACACATAAACACATTTGGCAAAAGGAATAAGTATAGTTAATAATAGAAGTGCACATCCAAAATTGAAATATAATGCCATGATTATGGCTATTGTTAATAACACATAAACATTTATTAATAAGAAGAATGAACTAAGGCAGAATCCTGGATAGGGCAAAACTGAAGTTTCATCATGTTAGGGATAGTTTAAGTATCCAAGAAACCTGTATGTCCAACATTAGTGGTCACAATGGTTTTAAGGTATGACAGATTCTCTTTCTCTTAAGAGTTCAAAAATATACATTTTGACCAACTGCCATGAAAAGATTAACTGAGAATTTATTTGAACTATTAAAAAAGTAAAGCAAAAAATGTAAAGATTAATTATAAAAAATTGTGATCCAACCCTAGCATCTAACTCCCTTTATTAAATCCAGTTCTGGAACTACCACAGAAACATCAAGGATGCTAATGTGCTTAAAAACCATTGTAAAAATTTTGCATGTCTTGCAGAGAGACAGAAGGTAGATAAGGCAGGAGGAGGTGACAGCCCAGAATAGGAGAAGGAAAATTGCCATAATGTGAGAGTAAGTGAGGGAACAGCTTATTATTGGTGCTTTGGTGCTTTTTTTTTTTCACCCAGCATTGCTCTGGAAAGATCCTGTCTACTCCTTCACCATATCAGGCACCAGCCCACTATACCAGGTAAAAAGGGTGGGGCAGAGCTTGAGCTCTGCCAGGATGGGAGGAAGTTGTTTTTCGCCACATGCAGTCTTATCAGCTCTGGAGCATTCTGTCTCTTCCTACAGGTCTTTTCTCACACCTCCTGGTTTCTATAACAGAGTAAGAGTGCATTCATCAGAGTGATGCTGGAGCTCTCTAGAGAGCAATTTTCCGACTAGATGGTAGTCTAGTGGAAGGGAGGTCTCCAATGGAGAGTGGTCAGAAACTAGATTGGGATGCCTGAGATGACCCTGCCCCTGCCACACACACTCATCTAAATCCAGTAGAAGTTGTACAAGCTAGTGAACTCCTAGCTTGAGAACTCCTCACAGCCAAATAAGCCAGTTTATCTGTAAAGAGCCAAATAGAAATATTGTGTACAAAATTTATAATAATCTGAATAAGGAATACAACAGATGAGCTGAATAGTAGAATGGAAATAGCCATAGAATAAATTAGTGAGCTAAAAGATTGGGTTAAGGAAAAGTAATAGAAGATGTAGAAGAGAAATTGAAAATGTGAAGGAAAAATAAAGTTTTGACATCCATTCAAGAGAGAGACAATTGAATGAAAGAAATAAAGATTTGAAGAAATGTTGACCAATAATTACTGGGAATACAGGAAAATGGAAAAGGCTTGTTGTGAGATGCATAACATGATGGGGAAGAAAATGAAACATAGAAAATGTTTAGAGAATTGTAAGAACATCGATTCAAGAAAAGTTTCTAAAGAACTTCATAGAGAAAGAGACAATCATAAAGGGATTTATTTTAAGGATTTCATTCAGGCAATTATGGAGGCTGGCAAGTCCCAAACCTGTGAGGTCTGGCAGTCTGAAGGCTGTCCGCTGTGGATTTCCCTCTTGCTGGCTGGAGGGGGATTGGTCTTTTGTTCTATGCAGGCCTTTAACTAATTGAATGAGGCCCACTCACATCATGGAGGGCAATCTGCTTCACTCTCTGAATCCACTAATTTAAATGTTAACCTCTGCAAAAACACGCTCCCAGAAACATCCAGAATAATGTTTGACCACCTATCTGGGCACTGTGGCCCAGCCAAGTTGACATAAAATTAACCATTGCAACCTCAACACACACACACACACACACACACAAGAATTAACTTTCTAATCAGATACCACAATGGCAAATCAGGATATAAGAACAACAATGAAAATATAGATTGAAAGTGTTAAAGGGAAAGAACTTTGAATATGCAATTTTATAGCCAAATATTTTTATTTAAATAAAAGGGTAAAATAAGGATATTATCAATCATAAAATTCTCAAAAGTCTACAATAGAAAAACTTCTAATAAACCTTCCTATAAGAATTAACTTGGCTAAGAGAAAAATAAATTCATGGAGACTATACAAGCTAAATAGGAAGTAGAGGTGATAAAATAATTTGGCAAATTATAATGTGGCCTAAAAAATCAAGAAAAAATAAATATGTACATGTAATGACTCAACAAAAACATCCTAGGGCCGGCCCCGTGGCGCACTCGGGAGAGTGTGGGGCTGGGAGCACAGCGACGCTCCCACCACGGGTTCGGATCCTATATAGGACTGGCCGGTGTGCTCACTGGCTGAGCGTGGTGCGGGTAACACCACACCAAGGGTTGTGATCCCCTTACCGGTCACGAAAAAGACACATACGCACACAAAAAACACTCCTAGATTGGTGTTGTCCAGTAGAAATATAATACAAGCCACATAGGTGAGCCATTTAGTAATTTTAAGTTTTTTAGTAGCTATATTATAAACAGTAAAAAGAAACAAGTTAAATTTATTTTAACAATATATAGAAAATATTTAGATCTATCTAATATATATCCAAACTTCCCATTTTAATGTGTAATCAATATAAATAATTATTATTGAGGTATTTAACATATCTGTTTTTCACTAAGTTTTTGAAATCTAGTGTGTATTTTGTACTTAATTTAGACTAACCACATTTTAATTATTCAGTAGCTACATATGATTAGCAGCTACCATATTGGTAGAGTGCTGTTCAGAGGATACAAACATGGTGGGTGGTTAGCCTAATGGTATCTAATGTCCCACAATAAATGAGTGGTGTTTCTGAGTGTGGGGAATTAAATGAAATAGGGTCAAGCTTTGATGAATGTCCAACAGGTCTGGTAGAGAGAAATTTCCACAAGAGAAATTTTCTCAATTTATTCTAGAATATATTTTGAGTGAGTATTTCTGGCTATGGCCACAATTCATTGATGCTTGTTAACTTTTGAGCTGTAATTTTTTTCTGGGTAAAAACATGTTTAGTAAAAATGTATAAATGTTACATTAAAATTGGCATAAAGTTATGGAACAATTTAAAAAGATGTTTTTGTTATTTACAGCTGTGATTTTCTTGATTCATTAATCTTTATCCCTTAACTCATTTTTCACATGACATATTGAATGCATAATTAATAGACTAGATATACATCTAGTAGAAAAATAATAGCTTTAATTTTAAACTGTCATCACCCTAAAAGAAAAACTGCCTCCATGAATCCTGATGAGTCATCATCCTCTGAAAATAAACCCCATATTTTTTTCAGAATGAGTCTCGTTCTCACCTAAAGCTTGAAAATCCTCACCCGTATCTGTGAAAATTCAAAGAATAAAGTGCTTCGAGACTCCAAAAAGCCTATTTTATGCAGGCAACTAATGCTGGGTTTTTTTCCTTTTTCATGTCACTTATGCATCACAGGTGGCTTTCAGCACCTGCCACTAAATGTCAGGAGTTAAGACCTCAAAAAACTATGACTAAGTAACTGTGTTAGTGAAGTAGTACATAGGTAGAGGGGGAATTGGTCTAATTTGTGCTAAGAGATACAGGGTGTGGAATTGATCTACTTTTCTCACAAACAAAGTAATTGTTTAAGGTATAACACAAAAAGAAAGAAATGTAGTGTAGAAAATGCACCTCATTTTCCTTACTCACCTAGCCCCTGCCCATTTCTGCAGAAGCATTCCTGGACCTGCCTGCCTCAGGCTCTTCACTCAAAGAACCTGTAGTTCTCTGAAGATCTTTTTCCTGTTTTCACACCCCACGCCTTCTATACTTCATTATTTAGCCCCTCTTTAGAATTCAGCCTGGCTCTGCTCAAGCAGTGAGTAAAGCTGTATTTCCTGAGCATCTAAACATTTGTTCACTTGTCTGTACTCCCCTTGTTGTGTCATGCTTCCAACCCCAGCACTCTCAGATATGTTGCACGTTATATATAGTCATATATGAAGCAATACTTCTTAAAATTCAAAGCATCCCAATGCCTTTCTTTTGCACCCCTCCCCCGAAAAAAAAACAAGTATGTGAATTTTGGGTCCAAGGTGTATTACAATTCTTTATAAAAGGTAATTATTACAATTAAGTTCTTTAGTTGAAAATATTTTTTCATGCAAATGCTGAGTCTCAATAAAAAAATGAATTGTTTTGACAGTGATGTGCATAGACCTGCATATATTAACAGCTGGTTTAATCTGCAAACCTCATTTTTACTGACACTACTTACAAGAAAACTCACAGCTACTTATCTTTAGGTTCTACATCTCCCATTGAAAATTGCATGTGGAAAGGTATCTTTGATAATCGTGGTTTGTATTTTTCCAGCTCTACACATTCAGTAATTTTTGCCTTTGTTGTTGTTCCTGTTGGTGTTACTTAAGTTAGTGACACAATTATCTAGGTTAAAACACCCATTCATCTATGCAGACGTATGTGTACTGATCCTTCACTCTTGATTTAATGTTGTTTGAATCCTGGGGACAACAATTATCCTTCTCTTCACGGTACCCTTCCCTCGGGCATCTATGTTGACTTCTAGTACAAAGAAAAATATTAAATATGCCAAAGAATTTGTGTGAACAGTGGTTATGGCCTATCATTTAGTCTCAGTACCTGGAATTTAAGTATACTCTTCCCTCCTCTCATGCCTTTATCAGTCTTCAAAATCTGCTGATTACAGGTCTGCAGGCAGCCTCTTTGTGAGAAAGGGATACAATTATGATGAAGAGAAAAAAGTCATTTTTTTTTCTCTACAACTAAAGGAGTGGAGGAAGCAAAGGAAAATGTGTAAAAGGGAAATAATTAAATCAGTTTAGGGAGGCCTGGAACTGGCCACATGAGAACCTAACATTTTACTCTCCATCTAGCAGCTGACACCATGACATACGATTGTCCATCTTTCCTCCAGAGTCAAGCACAGAGCCTTTACTTTCTGTAATGACAAAATGACAAGTATATCTGGCTAATATTGCCTCTTCCCATGAGTCATGACCCATACCATATAACTGAAGTATACACTATGGTGACTTCTTTAGTTTTCTTTCATATGCATTTATCAACTATTTATTATGCTGTTTTTTTTCCCCTTATCTTAAATAAATGGTAACATTAGAATGCTTATGGTGTGTGAATTATCTTAAATTTCTGTGTAGGAACTATCTTAGTAAATAGACAATGCAGTCTGACACACTTGGAAACGACGCCAATGTACTGTTCTCTGTAATGCGCCAAAGCACTGTTTTCCATAACATTAATGTTAATATCTTGACTTCCAGTTAGAAAAACTTAGTGATGATTTTTGAAAACTCATCAGGAAACTGGAGGCCTTCAAATTGGAATAGATTTAGATCAGACCAAGGAAAGCCTGAACAAAATAATAACATTTAGCTTTTATCTGTACTGTTCAGAAAGAATAGGATGTTTTAATTAATTTTTGTTATTCCACAATGAAGTTGCCACAATCAAAAACAATTAATTTTCAACTAAGACATAGAAACTGTTATTCTGAAATGAAAACTTATATAGTTTAAGTGAATGAGAGATTTACTTTCTCAATCCAAGTACAGTGCCCACAGATATTTTTGTCAAAAATATAGGAAAATAGAATGACTTTTTATGTATTTGAAGTGTATATTAAGTGAAGAATCACTGCATAGGTGCAATATAAATACAGATTTTTACGCTTTATAGAGCTACTCTTTTCAAGAGGAGAAGTTAAATAGAAGTAAAAACAAAATTTACCTAAATATTCTGAATATTACCAATTTCACTTTTTCTATACATACTCTTCTGTAACTTTTGTTTTCACTTAAAACCCCATTTAAGGTATTTCACACATTTTTTGTATTTTTTATTAATAATCCTATTCTTCACATATTACTCAAGATACCTATTTCAAATATCTCCTCGAACCAATATAAAGAAGATGCTGTATCTCTTTCATATCAACGCATCTGTGAAATGGATTTATTATAAACCCTTTCCCCAGTGTAATGATAAAGGCAACACAATATGCAAAGAGAATACTTTTTTAAATGAATGTGTATGAACACTTATTTAACTATATATCAGTATTGTTCCTGGAGCAACCATGTAACTTAACAGCTCTGAGTTAGGGCAATTATTACTTCTCACTTTATTTAACTTCTATTATTTTCTAAAAATATATTCCTAGAAGTTGAATTTCTGTACCCAAGAGAATGGGCATTTTGTTTTTAGTATGTACGTTTGAAATGGCAATTTTCCAAAGGCATTTTTATGTATATCTTAAACTATTCTGGTTTATGATGAAAAAATATAACACAAAGAGAAGAATGTGTAAAATACATGCACATTTTAAAAGAATAGAAATTAAACAAACACCCATGCTACCACTAGGTAGGTTAAGAAATAAAATAATGACAGTGTCTCAGAAAATCTCTCTCTCTCCCTCCTCTGTGCGTCTTTTTCTCATTGTCTGTCTTTGTCTTTGTTCTCTGTTTCTCTGTTTCTCACTCTCTCCACACACACACACACACACACACACACACACACACACACACACACACACACTTTTATATACAATTTTATAAATATAATGTTATAATAGAAAGATCATAGTTAGTATCATAAATTGTCCAAAAAAAAAGAAAATTAAGGTGCTTTTTATATGCCTTAAATACAATTCTGCAATTTGAAAACATTAATGTCAAAGGGGTTATCTAGTAGAATTAAATGGAGTATTTTGCAAATATAAAGGCTATAAACAATAACCACCAAGTATACCATGACTAATAAAATCAACCTAGTTGTAGATGAGACTTTTTAAAACAGACAAAATAGAGAGTTCTATGTGAGTGAACAGACCAGCTCTGGGACTATAAACACAATTCAGGAGCACAATATCATCAAAATAAGATCCATTGAATTATCAAACATATCTCTATTGATCTTCAGGGCTGTGGTCCCAGAACAAAACCAGGAGGCAAGATCAGAAAGAACTGTCACACACCAACATTTCATAATGACCTCAGCTCTTATTTAAACAGTCTACACTTCAAATAGTATTAATGATCTATAAACAAATGGCATATAAAATTGGACTTAACTTAAAAAGCTCCACATATTTATATAGCAAAAAATTATTTAATAGAAAAAATAGAAACAATGATTTCCTAATACGTCTATTTCATAATCAAGTCTTAGGTTGAGAGTTTCTTAATGCATACACAATTATCTTCCTTTGCCAAATAATAACATACCTGTTTCAAGTGCACTTTTATATTTTGAAATATAAAAACAAACAAATAACAATTTTCTCAAATATCACTCCATATGAAATCAGTGAAGAAAACAAAATTTTTATTCTTGAAATCATGGCTGTATTACTGCTTAATTGGATACATGGTATTCAATGATGTGGCAACTTGGGGGAGGATTTCTAGAAAGTACACTCTCATCCTTTATATTTAAGTACAAAGTTTAGCTTTCCCAGTGGGTTCTGATGATCCTCAAATCCAATATGAGAATTAGTATGTGATCATGATGAGCACAGCTCACATGGAGAACAATGATTTAACATTAAAACCTCAACATAACACAGATTAAGGGACATTTGATAGAGTCACACAGGAATTATCAGAGTGACCATGACTGTCAGTCAAGTGCTATTAGAGTTCAAACTCCAATCTTACTCTCTCTGCCAAAAACTGAGGCTCTAAAACACTCTTCATGAAGCATACTATAGCGTTTTATAGAAGGAGCTGAATTGAGGGCACAGACACATAACTCAAATTATTCAGGACAGAGAAAAGACTGTCATTGAGCCACACAAAAGGAGGTAAAATTCATAAGGATAATAAGCAGCTGGCAGTAGAAATCTTTCAGTGTGTACCAAAGAAAAGGAAAAGAAAAAATAAAACTCTCTTTAAATTAGACAATATACTTGGTTATTTATTTGCAATGAGTGTTTAAAAATTACAGATGTAGAAATTAATATAGGCAGATTTCTCTGCAATTACTGTGAAAAGCTCCAATAATTCTGTGTATGAAAGAAAAAAAAGGGAAGCTAAGGATGAAAATAAACAACATACAGACTGAATGAATATATAAAATATTTTCTTCACTATATCTGGTTAGAGGTTTATCATCAACTACTGTGAAAAGAAATCGAAAATTATCTCAATACCAATAAATAACACATATATACCATGTAGTACTATATATAATATGCAACATGTAGTGGTTCTATTTATTCTAAGTAAATTTCACAGCACACATTACATACCAGAAAATTGTGCAAACGTAACTGTGTGTATGATCAGAAAATAGCTTTATTTTGCCCCTTTGGGACTAATTTTTCCTTTGCCCCTATTTGAAAACTTACTCAGGCCCTATGATTCTTTGGTCAGTCTTAGAAAATCTTATAGTTACTCAAAATAACAAACAGTCTCAATTCCATAACTAAGTATGTTTAGTCCGAAGAAAATTTATCTTGGGTTATTAGGAGACCTTCCGCCACCACCAGGGCTCTCTGACCTGCAGGGACCTTAATGCAGCAGTTTGTATCCCAGCTTGTCAATTACCTCTTCATCAGCACCTAGGAATTCGATGATGCCTCATTTTCTCTCTAAGTCACGTTCACCTCTCTGCATGGCTTTATTGAACAGAGCCCAATATAATTTCACAGAAGTACTCTTTTGCATGTGTCCTATCCCTGGTCCATGTAAAACACACATCCTTTGCCCAAACAAATCCTGGACTGCAGGTCACTACCAGTGCAAACACCAGGCAATACTTATTAAACTCTCATTGTACCCACAAAACACCTCTCACTCTGTTTGAGATGAGGAAATTCCCTTTAGGGATTTACCAAGGCTTATAAACTGTGTCTTTAAATATGTATAGTGTGTGTGTGTGTGTGTGTGTGTGTGTGTGTGTGTGTGTGTGTGTGTAAAACATGGATGCCCTTCCCCTTTTAGGGCTTAGATGTCTCATTACAGCATCTTCTGGATATTTTCCCCAGCCCCATTCTCAAAGCTGTCCATCAGTCATTCTGTGGGAAAGATGAATGCACCAGGCAGATGACATAAACAAAGAGGATAAGTTGGGCTTATTTTCCTCAAGTGTCCCTCCAAAAACAAAGACTAGACTCAATTACTCAAACTGAACTGAGACTCTAAAGCCTACCATCTAGTCAGGACGCCAAGTTGGAGACAGTTAACCTGCCCCCCACTCAACTGATGTAGGTCCTTCTTAGGGCCCCCAACAATTATAAACAGCACTTTCTTTCCAGGGATATCATGTGCACCCCCAAGATTATTTCTTGTGTGGAAGCTAGTTTTCACTTTCCCTCCTCAAAACATGTGGCTTGCACTGTAAGAGTAGCTATACTGATTTTCTTTTTTTTTTCTTTTTTGCATTGCTTGCCATGGGTCAGTCACTGCCCTCTGGGCCTTTATTTTGATTGTCTCACTTAATCCTCACCACAATTATTTACTAACCATAGTACATATTTATATTACCAATTTATCTTATGTTTCAAGTGTGGCAAAAAATGTAAAACTGCTTTCATTAACTTTTAATCAGCATATACACAGTAAGTAATACTATCAGAACACCAAAATCCAGATATACTGATTTTCAAGGGTTTAAGTAAACACCTCCAATCATGCAGGCCTTAAATGACCATGCAGCTCTTAAATGTGCAGATTACCAAAAACAAGGCTAACTTTATCTACTCAGGGAAGATTTCCAGAGGTGTAACTTTCTCATATATTACTATGATTTATGTTTACCCTGTGAGCATGTATCCTTACAATGGGAGTCCCCAATTAGAAAGGAAATTACTACATTTGTCCCCGACTATATCTGACAAAGTAAATCACACCACCTTGACCTTGGAAGGCAATGAGCCTATGCTCAATTCGCTGGTAAGTGCGGTTTTGGATCACAGACTGCTCTAGACTTCCGTGCTGGCCAACATGGAGTCTTTGCAATCTCTAATACTTCCTACCATACCTGGCTCATATTGCAGGGTAGGTAGAAATATCAACATAGAAACTTAAGGAAAAAACTACCTGGATTTCTAAGGCAGACCCCAGAGAATTTGTTAGGCTGGATCTGGGACCCTGGGGCATGAAGGGATAGTTGAGCTCAATACTGCAAGGTGGCCTTATCCTGATATTTGGAATCATGTTGATAGCAGCCTTAAATCAAGGCTTTTTGAGTTTAATAGAACAGGTGTGGGTTCAGTTTCTGTTGGTCGAATTTATCAGAGTGGCTTATACATCCGTGTACTTGTGGGACAAATTTTCAGAAGGCAGGATTATTATATAGAGAAGATTGTTAGCAGATAGTTCTCCATGGATCTCTCATATTTCTGCATATCTTGGATGCAGAGGCACTAACTAACCTTTGTTCTGGAGCAAAAAGCAGTCATGCTTACTGTCCAGGATCATAAATGTATAAATGTAATTTCTCTTTCTGTGGCAAAGGTCAGGCATGCTTACTACACATTTTAAAAAACTTGTGTTCTCTAAGCTCAGGGATCCTTTCCTATAGTATGTGTGGAAGCATCCATCTGGGCACATCTGAAACACTCCCATGGGATTTGGGCATAAGGAGATCTGGAGGAAATATGCAGATTCTCATGATTCTTGCTGTGTCATGAGTAATAAATTTCTTTATCTTTGACCCATGAGTCTCATGTCTTTTTCCAGGATCCATAAAACTGTGCAGACTAACATGCTAGCTTATAACAAGTCAGGTAAAATCTCAAATCACTGAGCCTTTGACAGACTAGCAATTCAGTGTTACTTTTAGGGTTTCAATGTAATATTTTGAGTATACTGTGATGAAAACAATGCACATTAATTTTACTAAATTTTAGCTCCTTAAAGAACAATAACGTTAGTTTTGCACTTCACAGAAAACTAAGAAGCATATAACAAATATTTTAATCATTTTCAAAGTTCCTACCATTTTAATTCAAAACTTCAAGTTTATTCAGAAAAATTAAATCTCTATATTAATATTTAGAAGAGCTAGAAGTACCCGTGAGCTAGGCTTCTCTGAAACCTCATCACAGAACAGGCAGCAGTAAACCAGCTCTGGAAGTGAAACTGTGACTTTGCTAACTTAGACAATGGTATGAAGAAAACATAGATGAGGGGACAATGTGAACACAGTTATGGAAAAAGAAATACATAAAGGAAAAAGGAGACATTTAACATTTACTCACACAAAAGATAAGACCCTTAGTTGGGGTAAGCAAAAGAAAACAAAACAGTGAAAATCAGTTGTTTTGAATGGCATAAACTTTAATATTCAGAGAAAATTATGATGTCAAAAATTTTTAACAATTTTCCTATTTGTATTTATTGAATTCTATTACTTCTCTAGGACTAAAATGGTTACATCAGATTTACACTATTACAGATTCTCAAAAGCGTATTGCTTTTCCCATAGGTGTTTTTCAGGATAGAACTGGTGACAGTTTCCAATGAATCTGGAATCATTTTATTAATATGGAGCACTTGAGTTAGCAATTTGCAGCATGTCAGAGATACACATCTCACAGTGACAGCACCGTTTCTTCCACGTAATTCCAAACACTGACTGGGGAGAACAAACAAATAAAGGCTTTTGAATTTCTTGGTGTTATTACCTAAAAGCTACATGTGATTTCCATTCTTGTTCAGTAATCCCAACAATTTCTTGAAAGAATCTAGAGGCTTCATTTTCATGTTGATTTGTGGGAGCGGTCGCTGTAAATGGAACAGGTGGTGCATTCCCTTGTGCCCAGCAGGGCAGATGGATGGCTCCTCCCTGGTGCTGGTCATTAATGTAGAGCAGCTGCCTCGCCAGAAAAGGGAGACAGCACATGAGTCATCAGCCTCATTCTAATGCATGTCTGCAAATAGTGACTCAACCACTTCATTTTAATGGGCTTCTTCAAATATTTTCCCCCTTCCATTATACACCACAACTTTAGTAATGAAAAAGATTGATTAGTATATACACAACTTTTATTTTCCTCCTTTAATACACAATTCTCCCTTGTAAGTAGGAGGCTATCCCCATCCTATGGTGAATTTCGAGGCATACCAGCAATGCTGGCTTCCCAAAATATTGTTCTTTATCAGCACAGTTCAATTTCTGACACATCCGTATTACATATTTATTCTGTTAGTGTAAGACATTTGTCCTCCCTCAAGTGTCTCCTTTTCACATGCAAATTCCTTGCAACATTGAACCATTAGCTATTATTAATAATTTCCCTCAGACAGGTTTACTTTATCAGGAACAGGGCAAGTGAGTTTTGACATTGGTAGTAAGAATAGCAAATTTCACAGTTTAAGAGTAATTTACCATATCTGACCATGCACTGTAAGTTCTTGGGAGGCTTTTTAAAAATAAAAAGTTTTCAGGATTCATTTCTAGAAAATGTAGATTAGTAAATGTGGATGGGGCACCAGAGTATACTTTTAAGATTAGGCGATGCTGACACAGTGTGTTAATACACCAACGTTTGTAAAAAATGGGCAGAACACTAACTACTAGAGGTAGTTCAGGTTATTATCTGAGACACAGTGAATCAGAGTGAGTATGTGTGTGTGTGTGTGTGTGTGTACATACACTACAGTGCTGGTGGTGCTGGAGGATGGGGTAGCCTGGTAAGCTGAGTAACGAAGGAGAATTTCTGCAGCTTCGGGATCTGCCTGAGGGCAGACTTCCCAATCTATTTAAATTATATAATTATTTTACATCTCAAACTGGATATTTGCTATATATGGCCCAAGAAGTCAACATACGAACTAGCTGTCAGAAAGAAGAAGGCTGTTAAAAAACAAAGGAAGAGAAAAGAAAAAAGAAATACAAGAAGGAGTTTAACAGCAATTCTGAGACCTTGGACAGAAAATAGTAAAAAGTTCTGTGGTTCTGTTTTTCAATCTGCCGATTCATATATGCAGAACAAAAATAATGTGGCATTTTGTAATAAGCATTACATATGATAAAAACAAGTAAAAGCATACTAAAGATAAAAATAATATCATTTTGCTTCTCAGATCCAGAGCATTATTTCTTTATGGGTATTTATTTTTTCCACTCTGCTAATTATGGACAATGAAAGTATTTGGATTAAATGCATCTCTTAATATTCCCTTTAAAAGGCTGAAGGAAGGTTCAGCTTGATTTTCATATGGTAAGATTCCCATGGGCCTCAGGCCTTCAAGTTGTTGACAGGGTAGCTATATGACAACACTATTGTTGTTGATACGTGAAAAGTTTTTTTTTTTTTTAAATTTTAGGTGAAAAGTTTTTAATAGAGTAGATTTCAGGAAAAAAAAATAATGAGATGACAAAATTTTATATTATTATTGAAAAATATTACAGCTTTTCTCAAGAACTAAATATGTCATTTGTGTTGGTAATTACATATTTTAGAAGTGATTCATTATATCTGACAGTGTCCAGGATATAGTCATAGAAATTAGCACATAGAAATTAATCGCATAGTGATTACAGGTGATGTTTTCTGGAAATGAGACAACTGTATGGCTAGGTCGTTAAACAGATATTTCTTCAGGATCATTAAAGTTGGTGTACCAGGACTATTTGTCTTCAATGCTAAAAGCTGTTGTTCAGTCAGAATTGTGCTGGTACTCTCTGAGATCCTGTCAGGTTGGTATGATAATGCCCTTTTTAGGTAGAATTTAGGTACACAGAGGTCCAGAAAACTTACCCAAGATCATTAATAAATAACAAAATTTGACTCCTTGTGTCTTATTGAAACTAGAATGTGGCGAAAGGGGAAGACTCCTACACTGTTGGTGGGACTGTAAATTAGTGCAGCCATCATGGAAAATGGCATGGAGATTCCTCAAACAACTGCAGATAGAACTGCCATATAATCCAGCAGTCCCACTGCTGGGTGTATGCCCAAAGGAGTGGAAATCATCATGTCAAAGGGATACCTGCACTCCATGTGTACTGCAGCTTTATTTACAATAGCCTTTTACAATGAATATCTGTCCTGCTCTGTTCACAGGAGAAATATAAGGTAAGATAAAGTTGGCAAAATGAAATTGCTTTTCCTGAATTCTGAACCCCTTTAGATTCTCATAGAACTTAAAAACTCTTACAGAGCTTCAAATGTGCTCAGAAACCATGGTCTGCTTTTAGATGTATGGCCTATGGACCAAGCAGGGAGATTTTTGTCTTCAGTTGAGGATAATCCTTCAAGGAATTTTCTTTCATAGGGAACAGACCCAACAGCCCCACCTTGAGACTATGCAGGGACACCACAGAGAATGAAGAAAACTCTTGGCATAACAACAGTTCACACTGGGGTCTTTTGGTTCCAAGATTGCTAGGATCTAAATGATTTACTTAGTTTTCCCTGGTCTCTTCCTCAACCTCTATCTCCTGTTGAACTTCCTAGATCTCAGTCTCTAAAACCTGCTGGCAAAAATCCTGACTGAATCATTTGTGTAATTCCTGTTTTTGTCTTGAAATGGTGAAGCTTCCCTCCGTGACTCAGCCTTCCAGTCTAATTTAGATGACTTCAAGCTGAACATGAGCTTATGGGGCTACTCCTCATAAGTCTATGGAAATCCAATATGATACACTGTAGGGCTGAAACACATAGAATCATTTGCAGAATAATTATAAGAATAAAAGATAACTGTAATTGAACACATAATATGTGACAGTCACTGGTCTAAGTGCTTTAGAATTTAACTTATATAATCATTACAACTGAGATAGATTCTATTTCCTTGCCTGATTTATATCTGTTAAAACTGAGACACAAAGGAGGTTAAATCACTTTCTCAAGATCACACATCTGATAAGTGGTAGAGCCAAGATTCTAATATTACAAGGCAACATATAACCAAATGAATAAGTTCCTTGAGTTCAGAGCAGGAAAAGAAAATTCTTATGTGAGCATAATCAGAAAAGCTTCATTGAGATGTTCAAACTTCTGTTAGATTTTAGACCGGCAGAAAGAAATAAGGATGTCAGAATAAAGAAAGAGCCTTAATAAAGACATATAAAGAGTATTATTAGGTCTCACATATAGGATTCAATAAGTTTAAGGTATGAAAGTTTTTAGACAGAAATGGGTAAACTATATGAATCCATTCAGGGGCTGGACTGACATAACAAAAAACTCGATTAATGAAGAATAATCTGATAGCTGTGAAAAGAAAAACTAGAGGAGAAAGAAACCTTAATTTATGAGTAGGTGATAGGATTTGAAAGAGGGGTAGCTATAAGAATAATCTAAACGATTCAAGTTCAGGAGTCATTACTTTAATGGAAAACATGAAATCATGAATGTAAAATAGTAAGTGCAGAGTAAATTTAAGATGTCTCCTTTATTTTAAATTTTGTAAACAGGAAAACTGAAACACTACCTGTAAGAGTAAAGTTTGAAAAATATGGTTAAGGTATAGCTAAGATATTTACTTTATATCTCACATGCCTTTTGGTTCTGTACAATTGATTTCACTCATGAGCTATTTTTAATACTATGTAGGAACAAAGAAATCTTAATTATCAGAATATGGCTATCATTTCAAGCTGTCCACCCGTAATTTAATCATTTATTCAACAAACAGTCTTTGAATGCTTGTTATATGTTAGATGTTGGGTTGGTTGCTGAGCGTACACCACTGAGTAAGATTCCAGCTGACTCTGCCCTCAGGGGAAAGATGAATGCTGAAGAAACCATGGTAACACATAAGGGAGTAGGAACACATACTTCGGGGCCAATGGAGTTAAGTTGATACTGCCATGAGGAATTAAATTTAGTTGAAATAAAAGTATTCCAAGAAGAGATAACTTGAAAGAGGAGATCAGGAAAGAGAGGAGCCACTGACAACTCTACTCTCTAGATTAAGTTGGACTTGTTTGAAGACACTCAAAAAGGACCGGATGTGAATGGGACTAAATAATGAAGTGTGATAAGGAGATATTTTTTCTCAGTATTTTGTGTTTGAAGGATAATAATAGAAAAAATGTACATATAAATAAAGTAATTCATTATATTGTATGCCACTTTAAATTTGGAAAATGTTTACGTATTTTGAAGGACAACATGAATACTGAAGCAAGTTGTATACAGTCACCAAAATTTAAAGTGACTAAGATGACAGCACAGTACATGCAAAAGAGTCCCATGAACTCAGAGAGATGCCAACTCAAATCTCAGCACTGACAAAGTTCATAATTTTCTGAGTCTGTTTCTACACTGAAAAAAAAATGGGGGCTAATAGTCCTAAGTCATGAGAAATTTCTGGAAATTTGATGCCATAGCACAACATAAAAATAGCATTTTCTCTATATGTGTGAAATAGTTTAGCTAATCTTAGTATTAAATAAAGTGGGAATTACATAAGTGAAAATCTGAACCTAATAGAAAATTGAGTTCTTATATACAAAGTTATGTTCAATTATTATATTTATTTATATTCTATTTATTTTATTTTTTTATTATTTTAACTTCTCAATATACATTGTAGTTGATTTTCATGCCCCTTTACCCATTCCTCTTCCCCCGTCCCTCTCTCCCTTCCCCCACAATTATTTTCCTATTGTGTCACACTCCCCCCACATACACACAAACACACAATCCACAGAGAGGGTAATGGTAGCACATAAGTAGTAGGCATTTAATAATTATTTATTGGCTGAATTGCAATTATATAGTAGATGAATTTTATAGATTATATTGTTAAAATAATTCAGAATAAGGAAGCTCATTGTGGAGTGAAACATAAATGATGAAACATATAGTTTAAACTGACAGAGGCAATTGGAGTTTGAATTTTAGTGTGAGGAATTAACATAAGCAAAGGAATGAAACTAGAACTTTAAATAGGATTGTAAGAAAAATGGCAGAGAAAGCAGCAGAGACTGCTTCAATTGGAATGAAAGATAGAAAAACATTATCCAATCAATCTCCAAAGGCCTTCCTTCTCTTTAAGATCTATAATTTAAAAATTGGCATACATTTAATATTTTAAAAATTGACTATAGTTCAACTCACACTGTCTGATAGAGTTTTATCCAAAAAAGTTAATTCTGTTAGAATAGTCAGATTTTCACTATACATGGTCTTATGAGTCTTGTGAGAATGCTTTTCTGCACTTATTCACCAGCACAGAAAAAAAATGTGTATTAACAAGGTTTAATTATAAAAATTTAATAAGGAACTAAAGACCTGAGTGCATTAGAATGTAATAATTAGTATATATTTTATTTCAAGTAGTTTTATTAATTTTTCTTCTTGGCTAATTAAAAAATTGATTCTTCAAAATATCAAAGAGTTGAAATAATTTTAGAATCCTTATCGGCCTCCTGTGATTTCAGACTCTGTATTATATCAAAAGGATAGATGTCCAGGATTTTAATTAGATCCTATGAGAAAAACTTAACATTTCTAGCAAAGATAAATGGTTGTACATACAATTTTGAAGTTGTACCACATGTGCTTTTCTATGAAGAAAAAAAAATCGAATAACACAAGTTTATAGCATAAATTCAGAAAAGTTTGCTGTACTCTAGCTTAATTAAGAGCTAAAGATTTTTAGTTCCATCATCTATACTTGGTAGTATATTCTGCATACTGCTGTCATTACATTACACAGGTGCAAATGAAACCAAGAAAAGTGTATTAATCCCTATTACACATACTTTGGTTCCGTCTGCTTCCTAAACTGTGACTTTTGAAACCAACTCAAAATTCAAAATTGAAAAATGCCCAGTAATATGAAAGAAATTACAAATCTGGCATTGTTCCCTAGAGCAGATGAGTGGCAGGCAGTTTATGTCTTTTTTTAAAATGATGCATAAGCTAAGTTGAAAAATTTCTATTTTAATTTCAATTTAAAGGATTTCTCCATATTATTTCAACTTGCCCTCTTCCATAACTCCTTTCCAAAAGAGTAGCTATCAGTACCATGCACCAGACTAAAGACATCAGGGTGAATACATTCATCATGGCGCCTACCGCCATGAGCTCATAGTTCAGAGAGGCGGTCCATAAACCATATTTGTAGTTGTTCTAAATGCCATTGTTCTAAAAATTAGTCGAGATGTTTCATTGCTGAAATTATATTCTAAAAGCCTCTTCAAATTAGTAGAAAAAGTTAAATTGGCCAAATTTAGATGTTTCTCTGATATACTTTTCTTAAACCTTTAGTATATGTTCCTATTCATTTACAATGGCTAGATGATAATTTAATAAATGAATACACCACAAGCACCTATCAGTGTTACTATTCCCAGCCTGTGATTTACATTAATTAAATGTTTGTTGAATGAACAAATGAGAAAAATTGAAAAGAATCATCCTTAGGTGGACTATCTTTTCATTTTTCAATGAGCCCATGAGCTTCTGGTACATTTCACATGTATTAATTCAATAAAGGAATGTATTCAATACATAATTTTCTAGTCCAGTGTTCAGTATGAAGATTTGACAGCTCATGGCCTCATGAAGCTTATGGTGCTTCTAAAATTTTAATATGTGTCTGCATCACTGGGGATGTTGTTAAAAGACAGATTGATTCAGTAGGTCTCAGATGGAGCCTGATATTCTGCTTTTCTAATAAGGTCCCAGGTGACCCCAGTGCTGCTATAAACTGGCCACATGTTAAGTAGAAATGGTTTAGTGGATGAGACTGACACTAATCAGATAACTAAATACCCAAAATGTAAAATTACAACTGTGAAAGCATGTTACGAAATCCATATAATAGGGAATTTGTCCTGTCAGGGTAAAACAGGGAAGTTGTTCTTGAGGAAGCAAAAAGTGAATTGTTACTGAAAACTAAAAGTTTTCTTGGAAAAAGGCAGAAGAAAAAGGATCCCTTGGAGAGAACAGAGAAAACTCAGGCTTCCCAACACCAGCAAAATCACAAATACAAATAAATACTCTAACACACACACACACACACACTCTCTCTCTCTCTCTCTCTCTCTCTCTCTCTCTCAAATGTAGGGAATAGTCGAGTTAGTTGCTTCTTCTTAGAGCATAATTTCAAGGTTGATAATTCAACAAAGAATTACTTAATGCTCCACATGTCTAGATTTCAACCTATTTTAACTAAATATTTTCCTTCAGTAACTAAGAACTGTGTCTGGATTTTCTATCCAATAAACAGCACAGCTTCTGTGCTATTAAGTTGGTAAGAAACAGAACATTGAGTAACAGAATATGTGTATGTAGAATAGATTTAAATCTAGATTTTTCAAGTGATGATTTGATCAAATTCTGAGCAAAACCAGAGCATAATTTCCAACATATGGCAGAATAAGCCCTCTATAACATTGTAACATTCATGCACCAGCCTGCATGAAACTGGATTTTCCAAAAACATGTTCACAGATGTGAAGAATATAGAAATAAATATAATATAAAATTTAAAATATATAATCAATATCAAGTACCACAGTTATGTAAAAATGCATGTTATGCCTGCCAAAGTTTTATTTTATATTATGCCATTTGGTAATAAGATTCACCAATCTAAATTATGGTTGTTTAAAATTGTTGTACCTTTGGTGTTATACGTCATGTGGTAAAACTATTTGAATTTCATACATGGATTTAAAACTTAACCCTTCACAAGTTCATTCAAAGAGGTCTTTTACTTTTAGATCCTTCACCTGGTTGTGGGAAATGTCTCTTCTCCAAGTCTACAATGTTTGGGTTTTTCACATAATGTAGGTTATTTTAACTCAAAATCTCACCCCTTCCCCCATAGAATCTCTTCATGGTCTACTAAAATATGAGAAGAAACATCAAAATGGTAAAGTGATATCAAAATTTGAAAGTTTTAAATTTATCCCAATATGATTTCAAGGCTGAAATATCTATTTTTACTTATGAAACTGTTTTCAACCTTTCTTGTATTGTTCCTTTGTTGACTACCTCATCAAAAACATAGGAGAGATAAGGATATTTGCTGGTCAGGTAAGAAGAAAACTGAGATAAGAATATCAGGAGTATGAGAGAAAAAGAGAGAAACCAAGAAGCCATGGTAGAGCTATTAAGAGAAAAACAAATGTCTCAAAAGGGAAAAATTACAGTTGCAGAAGGTAGCCCTCAGACCCCTGAGTTTGTCAGGGTAGACTTGGCTGTGGTAACATGCAGACCCAAATTTCAGTGGCTTACACTTGAAAAGTTTATTTCCTGCTCACAGTGTTAAGAGGATGGTATCACTCATTGCTTCCGTCAGTGATGGGATACAAAATTCCACAGCACTCAACAAACCAGGGCAGAAACTTTCTATTTGGTGGCTACACCAAGCCTAAGTGTTTGTGGTCATCTGCTTCCAGACAATCAAGAAACAAGAGAATGGAAGTTTCTCTCCGGAGGTGTTTTTGGCCCATCCTGGAAATGACACACATTCTTTTGCTCATATTACATTGACCAAACTTAATTGCAGTGGAAGATGGGAAATGTTATCTAGCTGTAGGCTCAGGAAGAAGAGGAAATAGATTTTAGTAAATAGATTTTCACAACTCCACTTCTGAAACTAATTACGTAGGTCATGAGCATGACATAAAAAAGCACAGCAAGGAAACACAGCTTGACCCCGTATATGATGTATTTAGATATCTTTTTCTCTGAAAATTTGGGGATCCTGTGTAGTACTGCATAATTTACCCCATTTTATTGTGTTAATTTTAAAATAAAGCAATTTAAACCTAATTAGGTTGAGATATTTTGGATTCCCCATACAAGGAACAATTATCTACAAATCTGAACCTTCCATGAGTGAATGATTATCTCCCTTATCATTCCTTTTCGGATTTTTATTTCCTCTCTAAAATCTGGCAAAAAGTCTTTAAAATGAGTAATAACTTCTTTAATTGCAAAAAGGGAGCCAACTGATAGTAATCTTATTGGATGACGTAAAGAAATTCGCTGAACTCTTTTAGAAATCAGGATAGTGAGAGTCGGAGCCTGTTTTCTTCTATTTACTAAGTAGGAATTGTGGAACAGGATTTTGATGCACCTTTGCTGGATGTGAAGGAGTCACATTTAGATTTCAACTGACATTCTCAGGCACCCAGATAGCAGGAAGCACAGGTGCATGTGGAACTCTTAAACCTGACATGCACTGCCAAAGAGCCAACAGCATATTATGCTGATACTAAAAGTGCCTCTGACTGGGCGTTAAGGGATGTGTATGAGTATTAGGTGTTTTGTTGATGAGACAAAGGTGAATTGGAAGAATATTAGAGTATGAAAAGTGGGCCTGGTGAAATACTGAGAGATTTGCTCCTCTGAGTTTGGGTTAACTACACATCTCACCCCCATGAAGCTGGCTGAGATCCAAAAGCCCATCATGCCTCTAGTTAAAAAATTTCTCAAAAGAATTGTTTAGGAGTGTGTGTCAAAGTTTTATTTCAAGCTTGGTTAAGGAAAATGCTCCTGAGAAAGCCAATTCAAAGGTTTTCTTCTTGGTAGAAGCCCATTACAGAAAAAAAAAAAATGTGAGCTAATCATTGTTAGGTTTGATATACAAAAGGATTTCTGAATTAGAGGATCATTCACAAAGCTGCCTAAAGATTGATGTCTCTTCCAAAGTCACCTGGGCATGTCCAGCTCTATCAAACTTTCCAGAAAGGGCTCTTGATTTCATTAACGTCAAACATTGCTCAAGCATTTTATCATGAATGCTAGGCTTTCCAGATAAGACCCTCAAGCCTATTAAAAGTTCTGGCCTAGACCGTTTTCTCTCAGACTCGAAGACACTATTTTTTGTTCCCTCTACGTCAAGCTAATACTGGTTCTTTCTTATGTTATCTTGGGTAGTCCACAGGTACAAATTTTGTTTTTCCGAGTGCAGTAACAGCTTAGCAATAGTAAGCCAAGTGACATGTGGAAGCTCAGAGTCTCAATACTGATATTTTGGTTAGGATCCAAATGAGGTGATCAGAATGAGGAGGGAAGGCATAAATCCTACTAAAAGTCAAAAATCAGAACAATAAAATCATTCTTATGTACGAAGACACTTCAGAAAGTTTGTGGAAAAACAGAATTAAGACAGTAATAATCTTTCCATGAACTTTTTAAAGTACCCTTGCATCTTTGAGCCCATGAATCATCTCTGAGAGCATCATGTGAATATCATGGTAAGCTGGTTAACCAGAACAGCAAGGAGGTATGGGCTGTGTGAAAACCCTGAGATTATCACTGAATCACAAGCCTGGCTAATGACCAATACTGAATTGGGGGTGGGGTTAGGTGAGAAACAAAAACTTTTTAAAAGTCAAATTATTTTCAGTACAAAACCTTAAGAAGACAAGGAAGGATATCATGCTTTATCTTTTCGCCTAAGTGGTGAAGGCACTTCAGTAATATATTCATTCGCTAATTTAACAAATATGTACCAAGGCTCTGTGATAGACCAGCTGTGAGGACGGGCATGAATCAGGCTGGCATGGCCTTTGTTCTCAGGAGGATCGGGTCAGGAGACCAATCTACACAGGGTTTCTTAGCCTCGGCACTACTGATACTCTGGGTCAGGTAGTTCTTGGTGGGGGGCGGGGAATGGGGGGCTGCTTGACAACTGTAGAGTGTTTAGCAGCTTCCCTGGGCTCTACCCTTTGGATGTCAGTAACACCTCTCAGCTGTGACAGCCAAAAACATCTCCAGACATTGCTAAATGTCCCCTGGGGGACAAAATCTGCTTGAAAACTATGCTTTAGAGGCTTATTATTCTCGGGGGACAAGGCATTTAAGATAAAACCTGGATATTGCAGGCATAGAAAGCAACATGTGAACCACCAGGAAGGGAAGACAGAGTACACAATACGACAAAGGCACATGCTTTGTTATGCTGGCTGTTAAAGCGTGAGTGGAGACAGGTGAAAGCTGGTGGTAGGAAAATCTGCAAAGGCCAGGTTATGAATGCCCCGTGCAAGTCACATCAAGGAAATTAAACTGCATTCTAATGATAGTAATAAATTGTGAAAAGGATTTTTAACAGGATGTCAAATCATAAGCAGATCTGGGTTTAGCTTCATCTTGCCAAATTCAGGGCTTTGAATGAATTGGAAGCAAACAAGACTAGAGAAGTGAAGCTTACTAAGGAGTGGATGCAGTCATCTAAATACACACTAATGATGTCTGGACTGCATATTGGAATTGGTGAAGGAGAGACATAAAAAAATTTTGACAAAATTTCATGGCAGAATTGATAGAATAGAACTTGGATCGTTAATGTGGGGTGTGAGGAAAAGGAAGAGTCAGGAAAAAGAAATTGGGAGGGGGCAATGGGCATATGATGGTGCCATTTATCAAGATTACAGACAAAAGTGTGCGTGTGTGTACTAGTGTGTTACACACGCACTCATTAAAGGGATGGGGACTTGACTTCGTTTTTTGGACACAACATAGTTTACAAAGTATCTGTGAGTAATCTATATGGATCAGGCAGTAGTATATGTAAATCTGGGGCTTGTGGAAAAAATTGGGGCTGAAAAATTTAGGTGTGTGCATCATGTTTAAATTAAAGTCTTGTAATTTCAATGTGTTAGTCCAGGATCTCCAAGAAGTGGGTGTCAGGAAGAAATTCAACCTGCTGGATTTTATTATGGAAAATGGCTGAGTGAGAACAGAAGGGCAGCTACCTAAGTCTGGGATAGCCATCAGACTGCAAAACAGATGTATGAAAGTAACCTAAACTTCTGTGGGGTCTTAAAAAACTCAGCAAAGCAATCAGAGAGAGCTTGAGCCAAAACCGGCTACCAGAGGAGTCCAGTCTCTCAGATATGAGCTGCCTTAGTCAGGGGGCCATGCTCGATTATTGACTGGGAGCAAGACCATCCATGGATTTCAGGGCACAGCAATTGAAGCGTGTGTTAGTTTCCTAAGGCTGCTGTAACAAATTACCACGAACTTGATGGCTTCACCTAACAGAAATCTATTCTTTCTTTTAGAAATCAGGATAGTGAGAGAAGTCAAATCAGAACCAACAGGGTAAAAATCAAGGTGTCACCCGGTCATGCTCCCTCTGAGAGCTCTAAAGGAGAATCTGTTTCTTGCCTTTTCCAGCTGTTGATATTTATGATTTGCATCTTCATCATTCCAGTCTCTGTCCTGGTGGTCACATTGCCTCTGCCTTTCACTTATAAGGATTCTTGTGATGGCATTTAGGTCTATTATGGGTCAAATCGTGTCCCCCAAATTCATATGTTAAAGTCCTAACCCTCAGAACCTCTTAACATAACTGTATGTAAAGATAGATTCCTTAGAGGTAACTGAGTTAAGGCAGGGTAATTAGAATGGTCTTTTATCTGATATAAATTGTTTATTTAAAAAAGGGGAAATTGGATGTAGACTTGCACAGAGGAAGACAATGTAGAGACAGAAGAAGAAGACAGCCCTCTACAAGCCAAGGAAAGAGGCCTGGAGCAGATTCTTCCCTCAGCCCTCAGACAGAATCAACCCTCCTGACACCTCGATCTTAGATTTCTAGCCTCCAGGACTGCAAGACAAAAAACTTCTGTAGTTTAAGCCACTTCGTTACAGCAGCTGTTGCCAACTAATAAAAGCACCCACACAAATAATCCGAGATAATCTACCAACATCCGTTTCTCAAAGGGCACAATCTCTGCTGCAGATGGCACAGCCTTATTCCAGAATCCCAGAGCCTACATTATGATTCTCCCACTGGAGCTTCTGCATTTTTATCACCACTAACACCTCCAGCACTCTAGGGGGTGCTGGATCATCTGGCCCCCATGGCAGGGCTGACCGCACCGTGGCCTGGACCTGCTGCAGAGAACTGTCCTCCTGGGCCTCACTTGAAGCTGCCTTAATTCCATGTCATCTGCAATAAAGACAAGAGCAATATCACTCATTATGAAATATGTTGCTTGTAGAACCCACAGAGGCTCACAGCTGTTGTGCTTCCTTCTTTGTGGTAGGGATACAAGATGCGGCATTTTGTTTTCTGGAGGGTATATCCCAGCACACTGCTAACCACTGCACCCCTAAATACTTCAGTCAACTGGCATGTCTCTGAATTCCCATAGGGTTTGTCCCTCTTCCTCTGGAGTACATGTGTCACCATGGTCACCAGCATGCTGTCCAAATAGCATGACCTCCTAATGCAATGGATCTGTGTGATGTGAAGTGGATATGCAGATGGCCCAGATCTCTTCAGACCCTCGTATTATGACAGAAGGAAGAAGGATCCTGTGGATTAAATGTCCCCCCAAAATTCACTGAAGCTTGCCCCTCATTGTAACAGTGTTGAGGGTGTGAAACCCATTCATGGTATTTGAAAGCTCAGGCCTTTAAGAGATGATTGGATCACGAGGACTGTGTGCTCATGAGTGAATTAATCCATTCTTAGAGTAATGGGTTAATGGTCTAATGGGTAATCGGGGAGTGGTTCTTATGGCTTCATAAGGAGAGCAAGTGAGCACACCAGCTCTCTCACTCTTGCCACTCTCGCCATGTGATACTCTGGTCGCCACGGGACTCTGCACAAGAAGGCCCTCACCAGATGCATCCCCTTTGGACCACGGACTTCCCAGGCTCCAAAAGAGTAAGAAATATATTTTATTTCTTTGTAAATTACACAGTTTCAGGTATTCTAAGTGACAGAAAATAGACTAATACAAAGGGTTAATGAACACACACCTGAGGAAAAACACTGTTGTCTGTCAGATATGAACAGTTTCTGAACATCTTTCTAATTGCAGTGGAAAAGAACAGGCTTGCCAACTCACATGTCATGTACCTGAGGCCTTATTAATCTACTCTAATGTTGATACTACACTTATCAGAGCAGCTAGGATCAGAGCTACTATTTGGAGTAGTCTGCAGTCATTTCCGAGGGTCCATCCAGTTTCTGTAGGGAACACTCTGGTGAATTAAATGGAGATGTGATACAGACCACCACCTTGCATCATTTAGATCGTTACTGGTAAAATTAATCTCCACCATATCCCCCAGGGTAAGATAATGTTTTGTTTTTGTTTTTTCCACTAACTTGTCTAGGCCAGGGTAGTTAACAGAGTGGTAGTTTGGAGATTTCCATTTGGCCTTTTTCATTCTGATAACTCTTACTCCACAGACCAAGAACCCAATGCAGAGGTTTTGTCAAATAACACCTACATCAATCCCAATTATTCACTGAGTGGCTAGAGGAATAACCACTAGACACATTCACACACCTAGTGTGCCTACTGTGAGCCAGATGTTAGCCAGGACTTCATTTATCACCTGATCCACAAAGGTCCCCCCTCTTACAGAGGGGTTTGATGACAATTTGCACACAGGTGAACTCAGACTCTGTGTCCAAAAGTCTTAGAAATGTCTAATTCTTCATTTTTAGACCCAGTGTATAAGCAGCTGATTAAATGCCTGTAGGTTCCTTTGAAGAAAGACTTCAACAGAATCCTTGAGGAATCAACAGAACAAACACTTTTCGTAATGTCATAAAGTTTATTCTACTAGAAATCTCCTTATTCACTAAGTTCCATTTTTGAAAATTTGGCTCAGATTTGGCAACTACACAGGGTCATAAAGTCTTATTGGGGTGATGTCCTTCAGTCTCCAGCTCTCTTCTATTCTTGATTTTCAGTTGTAGAAATTAAGCAATACCCTTGTTTGCCTGTTTATTTTATCCCTACTGACACCACATTCTATTAACCATCTCTGCAACCCATGGCAGGTTAGGTGCATTAGGCTGATCTTTTTATCTTGACAATATTAGTAGCAATTGTGGCCTCCTTGTATCTGGAAGTTAAGTGCCACCACCTGCCTTCCGTTGCTTAGGGTCGCTCATACCCATGCAGCCCAGCTCTGTGATCACCTCTTTTGCCATCATCCCTGTTCACCGTCAACCCTCCCGGTGGCTTCCATGGCCTTATTGGATGAGGCATCCATGGAATTTCCCTGGTGGGTCTTCGACCTTACCTTATGTATCCATTTCACCTTGTCTACCTACCTTGGCCTCTTTATTCCTCCATCCTCTGTCTGTCAGGGTAACAGGTATTTCTAGTAAGATCACCTCATCCATGGTGGCCCTTGCTCATGTTTTAAACTCTATGTCCCAAGAAAATACTCCAAAGCCAATAAATTCTTGTTTCTAAGACATCATTCCAGCCTCCTTTATCCAGCATTCTCAAAATTCTTTCCCAAGGGTAGTCCTCAGGCTTCTTCCAAGACTTGCAGACAACTTTTGTAATTCCTTGGGTATACAGACCCATTCCTCCATTATCAACTTGAACGTTTACCCAACAGGGTCATGCTAGGGTCTCAGTCTGATTATCAGCCTGGCAGCCAGCAGAAGAGGTGTGAAGCAGGCTCCTGTCGCCCTGAGGGAAAGGCTTCTGCAGTGTCTTCAAGCACAATGGAAATACTGACCCTTACTAGAGAAGCTGAAGTTCTGAGCGTTCAGGTTATGGAGTCAGTATCTTCAGGGGCATCTGTCCAGACGTTGTCATCCCACTTTTAAAGATTCCAGATTGCCCTACCAAGACCTTTTAATTACAGATCTACCTTGCCTTCTTATTTAAAAATCTCCAGTGCTATACAGTTCTCATAATTAGGCCTTCAGCCTTCTATTTGACTGTGTCTGCATATTCAACTACAGATAACAAGGGCCTCTTTTTATGCTAGCACAGAGGCTCACTGGCACTCAATCTTAGTTAGCCATTAAGCACTTGGTAACAGGCTCTTGGGCTCCCATTATCATCCTGCAAGGTGTCAGTACAACCTATTGTCTTTGTAAGCATGATTCCCCATATTTTTCAAATGTCCTCATTGTCATACCTGCCATAGCATTCCCCTACACCAGGACATTTTTCTAGGACATCTCCATGTGATAGCATTAACAGTTGAGCTGACATCCTGTGCAGAAAAAGTGTGTGCCCCACTCAGCAAACAGGACAGTGCCCAATCTGCCCACCAGGTGATATGAGAATCAGTCCCAAACCCTATTTTACCTCATGTTTTGATGAATGACTCCTAGTACCACTCACATTAGTCTGGGTCCACTGGGAAGTAAATGACAAGACAGGATTAAATATGAAAGGATCTTATTAAGAAAGTCTTTGTGTAATTTTGTCTGCCAGGTGCAGGTCTGCCTTCCATATCCAGGTAGCACGCAGTCATTGGGTGGCAGCAGCTCCTAGGAAGCACAGCCTTGTCACAAATGTGAGCACAGATATTAGAGGCCCAACAGCGGGGGGTCTTTGATCAGTTACGCTCCTTGTAGTCAGAAGTTTATGAGTCACATTCCCATGTCCTCCACAACCAGGTAAATTATCTGGATAAATAAATTCTTCACAAACCCCTTGAGGTCCCAAACTCAGTAATACAGGTCATATTAACACATATGATAAGCTATCTAGCAAAGCTCATTTGATATATTTGAATAAACAAATGAGTAAATGAATGATCAAATTAAAGAACCTATATACAAAAGAAGAACCGGTTGTCCTTTTTTTCCCCTTTTTACTACCATCAACCAAGGTTCTTATTTCCTCTGTCAGGGTTGGTGAGAGAAGCAAGTAAGTCTGTCTACGTCCACTGTCTCTTCCATCAAGTGTGTGCTATAAGTGATAGCAAAACAATCATTAAAACTACTGTTAACACACCATCCCACTATAAAGAATGTTTGCTGTTTTATTGTTTTTCAGTAAATAAAATCTAAACACCCTGGCCTGGCCTTCAACAAACCCTATTAGTTAGTTTCTGTCACTTATAACAGAAATACCTGAAACTAGGTAATTTATAAAGAAACGATATTTATTATTCAGTTTCAGAGGCTGAGAAGTCCAAAGTCCAGGGAACACATCTGGTGAGGATCTTGCTGGTGGATGGTGACAGCAACACAGGGTGTCACATGGCAGAGGGCTGAGCAGAGAGAGAGTGCTTCTCACTTGCTCCCCTTTTAAAGCCGTAAGAACCATGCACAGTATTCCATGAATGGACAATCCATTCATTAGGGTACAGTCCTCACAATCACCTCTTCAAGGCCCCACCTTTCAATTACCATAATAGGATTTCCCACCCTCTTAACACTGCCACAGTGTGGACTAGGTTTCTGATAGACTTTGGGGGACATAATTCAATCCACAGCAATAGCCCTCTATTCTCTGCTCCCCTACTCCTTTGACTCTTGTCACCAACTTTAGACATTTGTTGAAAATTATATTCTTTGACATTTTCTTAACACTTTTCACTTTTAGTTTCTAGACTGTGGTTAATGCTGTTTAGTCCTTCAAAATGTTCTCTCTTCGTCATCACTTATTGTAATGTACCAGACCTATAAATCCCACCATGGGCAATGACCATGAGGATTTCTCTGATCTCCTCAGACAAAATAAATCTTGATATTTAAACTTAAACTAAACTTGTGGAAATTTAATTTTATCCTTGTACTTTTTAAATGCAGCCTTGTATTATAGTTTTTTGTTTATAAGTTTTATAGACCCCTTCTAGATTATAATTAATAATTCACAGCAATTGATCACAGACTTTAACATGATGACTTGCCTATGTAGGGGTTCAATAAATATTGGTTAGATTAATTAGGTAAAAATGAATTTGGTTGACGTCATTTTAGCTATCCAAAATGTGTCCTTTGCTGTTCTGTTCTTGATTTTTTTCTCTGATCAACATCACAACAACAAAAAAGAAAAGAAAATTATACCAACTTAATTTTACAAAATCACCTTTTAAAAATCTGGCATTCAAAACATTAGAAACATTTTATATAAAATAAAAGCCATTTCTTTTCTTTCTAACCAATAATACATGTATTGAAAAACAAGAGATACAAGGCAATATTCATGTTACATTTGACATAATTTTTATTTAAGAATAGAATTTCTATAATCTCACAATGTTCTTTCCATTTTCTTCAAATTCTGAACAGTGCATAATAGAAGTATTCTTAAACAAAACACTTATGCTCCCTTTTAAATTAAATCTATGCCATTTTTCTTGTTGTGCTACTCTACGTTATTATGCCAACACAGAAGAGCTATAAATACCCTTTGAAACAGAAGAATGGAATACACCTTGTATCTCTCCAGCACAGAAGTCTGTGTTGAACAAAAATGACCATTTTAGTTCTGCATGAAGAAGTAAAAAGAATAATTTTTAAAGCAAAAACATTCTTAGCTAAACAATTAAAGAAATAAAAGGACAAAAATCTAAAATTCAAACTCCTTTATAATAAACTTCCCTGGCAAAAAGTGAATTTTATTATTTTCTTTATATTCCATAGATGAAAAGCATGCAATTATTAAAGTCTACAGATTCCAGCTTTTGATCTGACAGAGTAATTGTTTCTCATCCTACACTACTTCTTATTAATGGTTTTCTTGTTTAGATTGACAATAAAAATTTATTGCTGCAGACTTTCTGTTTTTCATTTTTCTTAGCTTTAAGAACTATAGATAAGTCTCATCATAAACTGGTTTCAGATAAAGATTAATGTGCTGATGACCAGTATGGGTTGAATTGTGCTCCCCCATAACTTATATGTTGAACTTCTAATCCCAGTACCTCAGAAGGTGAACTTGTTGGGAAATAGGGTCACTGAAGATGTAGTTAAGATGAAGTTATACTGCAGTAGAGCAGACTCCTAATCCAATGTGATTGGTGTCCTTATAAAATAGGGAAATTCTGACAAAGATACACACTCGGTGAAGACTGAGTTATGCTGCCATTAGTCAAGAAATGCCATAGAATGCCAGCCAACCACCAGAAGCCAGGAGAGCAACATAGAACAGATCCTTCCCTCATGGCTTCAGAGGCAGCAGGGCCCTGCTGACACCTTGCCTTGTAAGTTCTAGCCTCTAGAATTGTGAAACAATAAATTTCTGCTGGTTAAGACATTGTGGCTTTTTGACGGCAGCCATAGGAAACTAATACAATGACCTAATGTAGAGTCATCATTTTAGAATTACCTTATAGTATAAATATAGTCTCAAAAATACACCAAATTATAAGCTAAATTCCATTAAAATACTGAACAGTACCAAGACCAAATCAAGCTCTGAGCCAGTTAGCCAACCTAGAGTCAGATTCCAGAGCCAGGCACTTTTGCTGTACAGTCCTAGTGAGAATGGCCTAGTGACGATACAGGAAGGCGGTATTGTAGTGCTGGTATTTTCTACCCTTCTCTGAAGAAGATCTTACCGTTAACTGTGAAGTGGCTCTGAGCAGTGACAAGGCAACTGATAATTGAGTATTCTTCAGTTTAGGACCATCCCTACATCCAATAAAAGTGCTTTCTAAAGGTACATACTGTCTCATTGTAACAGCTAATTTCTGAATTTTCCAGTTTTCCTTCTGCTACTGATTTCTACTTTCATTCCATTGTGGTTGGAAGAGATAGTTTGTATGATTTCAATCTTCTTAATTTGTTAAGACTTACTCTGTGACCTAACATTTTCTGTCTGGTTGTTCTATCTTTTATTGAA
The DNA here is from genome assembly GCF_000696425.1 of Galeopterus variegatus. Taxonomy (NCBI): domain Eukaryota; kingdom Metazoa; phylum Chordata; class Mammalia; order Dermoptera; family Cynocephalidae; genus Galeopterus; species Galeopterus variegatus. Next base: position 132,869 of record NW_007728942.1, read on the forward strand.
AATGGGGGTTTTGAACTCTCCTGCTATTACTATTGTATTGCTGTCTGTTTCTCCCTTCAGTTTGCAGATGTATGCTTTTATATTTAGGTGCTCTGATATTGGGTGCATGTACAACTGCTAATCTTCCCAGAGGACTGATCCTTTTATCGTTATAGAAATTCCTCTTTTGTCTCTTGGGACAGTTTTTGACTCTACTAAAGTGAGTATGTTTACTGCAGCAATTTTGAATTTCTGTCCTCTAAGTTATATATCTCCATTTCATTAGGATCAGTTCTTGAGATTTATTTTGTTTCTTTGTTTGAAACCTATTTTCCCATTTCTTCATTTTCCTCAACTCCCTGTGTTAGTGTCTGCACATTAGACAAAGCAGGCACCTCTCTGTCTTTGAGGACTGGTCTCACACAGAAGACCCTCATCAGTCAGCTTAGTAAGAGATTCTGGAGGCCTCTTAAACCCTTGTGCTAGTCCAAACTGCTTTCATTATTAGCAGACCCCAAGTAATTATAGTATGATGAATCTCATCAGTCCTTTGAAGCAAGCAAGACTGAACTGGATCTGTGGATTTCGCCTGTTTGCTCTGCACTGAGCTGGGGAGAAGGGCTGTGGTGAGTAGTTATGTGCTAGATCAGACAGCCATCTGTGTTCTCACTGGTCCCTAGGGTGTCTCTGCTTTTCCTACCAGGTGTGATGTGGCTGGATTCCTACTTGCCTAGAGTGCAGGAGCCTTTCAACTAGTTTCTGGATTCCTCACAAAAGGAATTGATCTGTCTTACTGCTGAAGGCGTGTGTGTGTGTCAACAGTTCACTTGTGATCTGATATTAATTACTCTAGAGAACAAATAATATCACATGCTCCCCCATGTTCTTCAATTCCTGACTAACATAAAGACAATTCCTGACTCCATAATCTTTATATTCACAGAGAGGAGCCCTGGGTCTCTAAAAGGATTTCTCTTTTTGTTTTCCGTCAAGAAAAATAGTATTTCAGATTTGTTTAAGTCTAACATCTCAATATTCCAGGCATATTGCTACCTAAGGTGTGGAGAAGCGGGGGGTGGGGGGGGAGTCAAATAAACTACAAAACAATCTTTTAAAATACCATAAAGCAAATGAATGTGGTACAGGCACATGCACACACAAACACACACACACAAATGCAAGAGACTTGGAGGATTTGGAGTATGAAAGGGGAAAAAACATATATTCATAATATTTTCTTAAGTCTTTGGATCAAGAACACTTTTAATTACCATAGAGATTTTTTACAGCAGTATAAAGACACCAAGAAGGTGCTGCCATATTTTCAGTTTTACAAAATTGAAAATGTGTGCTTTATCATTTTTTGCCCTGGAGATTTTTGTATATCTCTGTTACCATAATCATTATAACACACTTTCTTGTTTTTGTGTCCATTGCCTCTGTTAAATTATGTTTTATAATGAGGTATAATTTAGTATATTGTACTAGATTTCTTAGCCTGCTTTGTTTTCTCAATACTATCTTAAATTTAAAACTCTGGATGCAGACATGGCAATCAGTTTAGTGAATGTAATCCCAACAATTAGTTTTTGCCTGGTTTAATAAATATTTATTGAACTAATGAGACAGCCAGTTACAGACACCACATTCTAAAACTTGTTATAATCAAGCTTGATCTACAGATGAGGAGATTTGTAAGAATGCAGTGATGGCAATCCATCTGTAGAACAGAAAAACATACTACTACATATAAAAAGAGTCATGGTATGCTTATAATATAGGAGTTTTGGCATGGGTATATTTTATCTATTAATAATATAAGTATGACTTTTCTTCTCTTGGATATCTAAAAGACTTCTAGACACAGTCACTTTATTAAATACTGATGCACTCAAAATACTTTAATGTATCTAAGATTAGTTTTAAATAATAACATTTATTTGTGAAGCACTTCATTAGGTGATTTTTCTTACCTTATTTAATTCTCAAAACAATCTTTGGAAAATATGATAGCTTCATTTTACAAATAAAGGTACAGACTGAGAGAGATTAAATAACTTGATCTAAAAACTAACAACTGATGAAACCAGAACCAAACCCAATTCTGTCTTATCACAAATCCTCTGCTCTTTCCATGATAAAATGAAGCCTTCCATAACAAATTTAATCACTGCTAGAGTTCCAGTTCCCTAAAGGAGTTTGAAAGTTCTGTCTCTAGTATATCAAAGTAAGCTCCTACTACGCCAACCTTCTCATATGTACAACCATTAACTTGGAACAAAAAATAAATGATCCAAAGGCACAGAAAGTGAATAAAAACAAGCAGAATCTGGAGGGAATAGAGTTTCCCAATTTTTATGACTTTTAGCCTGAGGACAAGCCACAGTTGACACAACATGGAGAAACTAAAGCTTTCATAAATATGCAGTCTCTCTATTCTGAAGAATCAGAGGACAGACTTTGAGGTAAGTGTAGCTGCTGGAAAATGAGGAAGGAATTCCATAAAGGAGACAGACAGAAGGGGAGTCACAAATTTTGTGTGAAAACTCTCCTCATAGTTCTTCCTGTAGTTCTGGTTGACTTCTGAACTGTGAATGCACAAAATAGACTTTATGCAACCTATATAAAAATAAATGAATTGAGATTTCAACTACTACCCATAAAGCAAAGTATGTACTTTTTAGAAAACTAACCACATGCTAAAACAAGTAATAAAGGAACAGAATCCAGGGTTTACACAAAATAATATTCATAATATCCAGAATACCTTTAAAATTACTTGTCATACAAAGGAACAATGAGATGTGATCCATTCTCAAGAGAAAAACAATTGCTAGAAACTGACACTGAGATGACACAGAGGTAGAATTAGCAAATAAGGTTTTTAAAACATAATTATTATGCTTAATGACAAATGACATAAAGGAAAATATGGTTGTAACTAGAAAAAAAAATGAAACTTTCACCAGAGAATCAGAAAAAATAAAAAGTAACTACATGGAATTTGTAGAACTGAAAAATAAAATACAGTGTCTGGAAAAGAAACCCAATGGATAAACACAACAACGAGTGTAGACAATAAAAGAAAGAACCAGTGAACTCGAAAGATAAATTAACAAAAATTTTTCAATATAGATGATGAAAAAGATTGGGGAAAAAAAAACATGTTTTGAAGGACCTGTGGAACAATATAAAAATGTCTAATACACCTGTAATTAGACTCTCACAAGGAGAAGAAAGAGTGAATAAGGTGGAAAAAAACATGTGAAGAAATAATGACTAAAAATTAAACTTGTTGAAAGACATAAATTTATAGATTTGATAATCCTCCAAGTAGACTATATGGCAGGAAAACTACACCTAGGCATGTATAGTAAGTAGGAAAACTAATGAAAACCAAGGATACAGAAAATGTTTTGAAAGCAGATCGACATATTATAACATCTTTAAAGTGCTAAAACAAAAGCAACCTGACTCTTCTCTACATAGACTGCAGCCACTGATTTTCTGATCTTAAAGTTGGCAATAATTTGTACAAAAAATATATTGGTGGAAATGGAAGGTAGCATAGGTCAATATAGTAAAGTATGTTTTAAGGATACTCAGGGTCTAATGTTCCCCAGAGTGCCCCAAACTTTAATGAATGTTCTCTTTAGAAATCTTTTTAAAGCATGCATTTTCAATGTAGGAACATGAACCATATTACAAAATATTTTAATAGCTCATTGCTTTCACCAGGACCATGTGGATCAGAACATTGTTAAGCAAGTACTACTTTTACTGAAAATGAGGAGTTTGTAAGACCCTAAGAAATGCAAATTTTAGTGAGGAATCCTGAAATATCTGATAAGAACTGAACTTCTGATAAGAAGCAAATGCAAACTTCAGAGGGGGGGGGGGGATGAAATTCACTGCTTTGCAAGTATAACTGGGTTAGCCACAGCAATGTTAATCTTCTATAATTTTGTTACTGCAAAAGCAAATGAAGTAGGGGAGAGAGAGAGAGAGAGAGAGAGAACTCATTCCGTTTTAGGTTGGCCGGGGGTAAATGGATTCAAATCTGAACAGACTGTAAGTAGAAGGGAAGACAGTATCACACTGAGACTCAAATTTGTGCTAAAAGAAAAAGTGCTGCAGATCTGCTGTCTATAGCCATGTTTGGCTGACTTGGCAATAGCAAAGGTTATAGCGAAGTTAAATCAATGATTTTAATAGAGCCATGCTATCCTTGGGGGAAAACTCCCATTACTGTGTTAATGATAACGAACATTATTCTAAATTAAAAACTAGGACAACTGTGTTACATTCTACATGCTCTTTCACTGCAGGTTCCTCTACTTGCCAGCTTCATATAGTTTTATTTTTGCTCAGTTGTTCACATGAAAAAAGAAAACCAATTAAGCTTTTTACTTTTCATTTAAAGTAGATAACGTTTTTCCTAATGCAAACAGCTGCACTGAATGTAAATAAAGAACAGTGGCCCCAAGTACTGCCAGTTTGAACCCCACAGTTAAAGACACAAGAGATCTTTCACTCCTACTGGTGGCTTTTGTTTGGTGAAACATAAGGAACATTATACCAAATAGTCACTAAAACATGCACATCTTTAAAGTCACATATGTTGCCATAATTTTCACAGTCTAGGCCACTTGTAAATGGAAGTATTTCCATACTGATTGCTCAAAGATAAAATGTAAATTACCCAAATAAAATTGAGCATGGTAGAGGAAATGCTGAAAGTCTGAGGCATTTTAAAAAAGCACACCTGGTCTTTATTGAAATATAAAGATGCTAATTTCCCCAAGTTTTAAATTTAAGAAAAAGTAAGAACGCCAGCAGTGAATATGCTAATATTTCCATTTACTAGAACTGCGGAAACTCAAGGAGGTACTATTTTACACTTCAGAATCCTTGCTCATTTATAATAAAATAAATAAAAGCATTAGAAGTCTAACCAGTTTTCTGTGCTGTAAATTCTTGAAAGATTAGAGAGTTTCTGTCTGGAAATCCAGATAAATTGACATGTTGAAAATCAAAAAGAGCTTCTAGTCAGTAGGAATTTCAAAATTAATGAGACCTTCTGAGATATCACTGAGTAGTACAGAGTTATGAATAAAACAGAGACAGCTAAACAACTGTCCCCTACTAAGTTCTGACATAAGGAACTTCCTACTGATAAATTCAATGACAGTAATCATTTGATTAAAATAATATTGTCAGATAACCTGCTTCACTCTAATTTTCCATCTCAAAAATTTATTCAATCCTTTGTCTGATTGTTTTCTACATTAATTGAGTCAGAAAGATTTTAAGACAATATAAAGATTCTTAAAGTTGTAGTTATCAGGGAGCAAAACTGGTCTTATATAAAATTATGAAATAGGAAAATATGATCTTCAGCCTTCCTAATTTGTTTTGTTTCTTTTCTATTTATTTCTTTGTCAATCTCATTTTTTACTCAACATGTTTAGAATGTCCAAAAACAAACAAAAAATTACCTAAACTACAAATTTACCCTAAGTATAAAAAAAATTAATATTTTGGCCTTCTTATAGTAGGAGTTTTCAGGTAGGAACACAAATATGAAAAAAGTAAATAAATAACTATGGGATATCAAATTGAAGACTTAGTTAGATGAGATATGTTGATACAGATGGCCTTTCTGAATATATCCTTTACCCACATCACACCAAATTCTCATGCAGAGGGGATACTACTCACTGTGTTTTGTGAGAAAGGTTGAGTCATCTTCATTAAGCAGTTTGAGTAAATTCCATGGAATCGGCCATTCCTGGTTCTTAGCTTTTAGTTCATAGGTTTCATTAATAATCTTATCAAAGCTATGAACCTTTTATCCAGAACATTTCGTATTCACTTGAAATTTTCCAGAGCTTATAAACCTCATGAAAGCTATTTGTAGACTCTTAGATAAGAATCCAGGTGAATTAACACCACAAAAACAAGTTGCATGTTTAAACAAACAAACATGTTTTCAGACATGTAAAAAAAATTCCAAAAGACATTAATTGGCATTTGAATTATCATTCAAAGGCAAAATGTTAACATTTTACTAAAACTTTTCCATGTAGTTAAGGCTACAATCTTCTGTGCCCCATTTAAAATATTACTTAATAGAAGTTAAGTTGTGTCACTATGGATTATTTACTTTGTTTGAAGATTTCACAAGGAAATACAAATTTTCTTTTAGGTTTAAGAATGAAAAATAAGGCAATTTATGTTAAGCAAATAAAATCTCACATGTATCCAGGTCCCTTCATTAGATTAGATACAAAGTGAAAATGCCGTAATGTATTTTTGGTTTAAATGAAGGTTCCTATAGAACTGACAGGTTTTTTGAAAAATCTGAAATCTTTTATTCACAGGTGTTCTATCAAAGTGTCTTCCAAAAAAGGGGTGCACCTATAGCAATGGTCTCAGGGACACCACAAGGCTGCCTGCCCAAAAATATCTCTCCTAATAATCTGTCATTTCAGTGTCTGTGGTTCACTCTGTGAGCAGTCCCTCTGCAGGCATCCACTTTTAAAACGCCATTATTGTCTGTCTAAAAGTATAGAAAAATGGTTGCTCTGCATAATTATCTCCCAAAGCTGTGTTCTGTTCAAAGTAATATTTTTGGTCCCATTAGAAAGCAACTTGTCAGTAGCCATTGATAGACAGCTGGTGCTGCCTCCTAGATTCAAAGAAGCAGAAAATTCCCCATAGGGGTCATGAACGAAAACAGCTTGAACTATGGAAGCAAAGGGAACAGGGCTTTTCTGCAGAATGTGTTAACCTTGCAAAGATAAAGCAGGGAAAAACAGGAGAGCAATGTCTAGAAGCAACAGGAAGGAAAACAGGTGTGGGACCAGAGAGGAGACTATTGTAGCAACAACGGCTTGTCTAGTTTAATGAGGATCAGCTGAAGGATCAATATGAGCCAGAACTAACTTCTGCGCTGAATTAAAGAGAAAAGAAAAGAAAGCAGGGAAGGAAGGCCAATCGTTTTGAAGAAAATTAATTTTAAAAATTTGACACATATAAGGCTTCACCGTAATTCTGAAGTTGCACCATCCATCAGACCAGCCAGGCCAAGAGATAAAAGCAGACATTAAGTAATCTCTCTGTGTGTGAAGTGCTGGATATAAAAAGAAAAATAAGTGAGAGCTCTTGACTGAGAACCTTGACAATAGGATTTTTTTAAAAAAGAAAAAGGAATTAGCAGCCTGAGCTCACATAGAGGCAATGTGGGAACAGGGCACAAGCCCCAGAGTAAAATTGTCTGGGTTCAAATAGCCCCCCTCCCACAGACCCACAATATGACTGTGGCTCTCTGGGCTTAATATTTCATTATTCCTAAATGGGGAAAGAGACTGTAACCCACAGGGTAACTATAGGAAATAAATGAGTTAATATATGGAACTCACCTAATACCACTTGTGCCTAGCACATCACACATGATCAACACATACTAGCAATTTTTATTTTAGAACAGTGTTCCATTACATATTATAAATAATACTTAAAAAATGCAAGGTTTATAGAGGTATTTTGTGCACTAAATAGTTTACTTTGGTTAGCAAAAGAAGGAAAATCAGCCATGATGAGTGTGTGGCTTTCTTATTTTAGTAATTGATGCTGGAGGAGACATTTGCTCCTTCAATCAATGCTTAACTAACAACTCAGTTGTCTGTTGACAAGGCTGAAAGACAGCACAAAAGCCCTGAAGTCGTTCAAACCTCTCAGGACTATGCCCTACTGAAACGCTCCATTTCGGTAATGGCAAGTGTCATAGAAGAAATAGCCTAGTAAATTAAAGGAGAGAAGTCACTCACATGATTTCAGATAGAAAACCTACAGAAATGATCTGTTCCAAGACTCTAAAGTTGCAGAGGGAAAAACATGAGGAATAAGGAGGTTAAGTGACGTGAATAAAGTTGCACAACCTTCAGCTGTGGCAGAGCCAAGACCTCACCACGTTTGTGACTCCTGGGGCAGTGTTCTTGCAGACTCACCAGGAGTCTCCTCTACATGACCTTCATCGGTTCACATACATTTCAATAGGACTGAGTTCGTTTTCTCCTGGACCATAGAATACAGCCACCTGATTCTGTAAACAAAAATAATATATATAAAGGAAGTTTGTTCAGCTTCACTCGCTTGCCTGAGAACTGCCTTCTGTCAAAGGCATTGAATTTAACATGCCCATTCTCAGCTGGAACTGGAGGCAACACTGAGTTCTCATCAGAGGCTGAGGCAGTCCTCCTTCCCCCAGGTCTGCCTATCCTGGCTTCTCTTCAGAGTTCTCGTTCTTAAATTCAACAGTTTTTCATCAAGCCCTGCAGCGTACCCTCTCCCCCTACCACATGAGGCATCTCCCTTTGAAATAGCAAAAACATGCACTTTGTGAAAAGAAGAAAGTAATAAAAGAACAAAATCAAGAGTGGTGAATTTTTTTTTTTTTTTTTTGATGCACTTTGTCTTAGCCACATCTTCCATTAGAATTCAAAGAACTAGTTTTTGATTCAGAGTTAGTTTCTGCAGCTGCCTCCAGCTCACACGAAACATTTAAAAGCTTCTGTTCCTACCATGTTTCCTGGCAGGTTATATATTTTTTCTGCTCAGGAGGAACATATTGAAAAATAAACGTTTATCTACCTCCCTCTCTGATGTTAAGCTGTTCTGCCTTAATTTCTGCCTTATAGTGTTGATCGTCCCAACTTCATCCCAACCTCCAGCTGAAACTCTCTCATGCTCCTCTTTGGGACCAGCAATGGAATCCACAGACTGCGCCTCACCAGTTCCTCCCATCATGCATGGTTTCCAATAGCAACGTTTTCTTCTCAGAGATTCTCAACTACTCAAGAATGAAAGCAGGTGTGCAGATGCCTCCGCACTACTCCAGGTTGCTGCACGTCTACCTCCATATCCTCCACATATATGCAGAGCGTACAGGGCTAAAATCCCTCTGTGAATAAAATTGCAAAAATACCAATGAGTTTTTCATATTTTCCCGAGGAAGCTATGTGAAAAATATATCAGTTATGACACTGGTTTACAAATGTCTGGCATTCAATGTGTAACCACTAAATAGTCTAACTTTTAAAGCTACTATTTAGGGATGTCTATTTTCACTTATAATTTTAATACAGGTGCACATGTTTTAGATCTTTAAAATTATAGTCTCAAATTCATATAAGCAAAACTGATGTTGATTTTAAAAACGTTAATTTGGACTACAAAGACTTGCCAAATAAATGTCTTCCTATCTCTAGCAAATCAAATGATTTGTGACCAGATCTCATTTACAATGGTTTGCTGTATTGTTTTCTGTTCCTGTTTTTTCATTACATTTGCAATTCTCAAATTCCTAAAATATGATTATTAAATTACTATAATTACAGCCTACATCATAGTATATTGGAATAATTTAAGTTCCAGTTATGTGCCTATAATACTCATTTACCAATGAATCATCTGAATTTTATTTTAAAAATTCTCTTTTAATACACATTATTCTTTATTATCTCTACTGTTATTTTTTTTTTTTTATTTTTATTTTTTTTTGGTCTTTTTCCGTGTCCGGCAACAGATCGCAACCCTCAGTGTTGCCCCCGTACCGGACCGGGGACTGGCAATGGGACCGCAACCCTCGGCGTTGCTCCCGCGCCTCGCTCAGCCAGTGAGTGGGAACCGGTCTGTATGTGGGATCCGAACCCTCGGGCGGGAGCGCCGCCGCGCTTCCCAAGCGGCGCACTTATCCAGTGCGCCACCGGGCTGGCCCCTACTGTTATTTTTTTTTACAGAAACTTTACTTCACTGAACAAACACTATAAAGAGTATACTTTATTTACTTTTCAGAATAGGACTAGCGCCATCTATAAGAAATAGGATAGGCTTTTTTTGTACAAGCAAATTTTACCAGAGTATTTTGAATATAATTAGACCTAATCAATTAAATTTAGAGGAATGTCCATCTATCCCCTTTTGTTATGGAAATATAGTTTCTTTGTTATAATTATTTACATTCTGTTTTTAAAATAATAAGAAAAATCATATAATTTATTTTTGAAATTACTTTAAAATTAGCCTCCCTGAACCTTTTTTTAGAGAGAGATTGTTGTCCTTAAAAAACCACTCCAGGGCCGGCCCGTTGGCACACTGCTACAGTGCGCCGCTTGGGAGCACGGCGGCGCTCCCGCCGAGGGTTCGGATCCCACATACAGACCGGTTCCCGCTCACTGGCTGAGTGATGTGTGGGCGCAGCACCGAGGGTTGCGATCCCGTTGCTGGTCCCGGTCCGGTACGGGCGCGACACTGAGGGTTGCGATCCATTGCCGGACACGAAAAAAGACAAAAAGAAAAAAAAAAAAAAAAACCACTCCAGAGAAAGGGGGAGATAGCTAGAAATTCTAAGTCTCAATTAATTAAAGCTCTCTTCCAACAGTGGCTCTGGATTTTAAAGCTGTTGGTTTCCAAAAGCCAAATTTCATGAATATCTAAAACACCAGAGACAAACATATGCTTATGAAGAAATATCACTGCCACACAAATCTCTTGTTGTTTGTTCTGTGTGACTTATTAATGAAGCTGGATGCATGAACAACAATTTGCCAATCAGTGACCAACAATTTCTATGTTCATTTTGTTAATTTAATGTATCACCTTTTCTTATGGAGTTAATATATAATGATGGGGTTTACATTAATTAGTTCTTAAAATGTGTTTACAGTCACTCAAAAGAACCTTTTATTACAACAGATAATTGTAGCAAAAAAAAATCTTGTCATTCAAATCAATGTTCTTGAACTTTTCCTGTTTATGTGCTGTGTTAGCAAATTGCTAATGTTTTAGAAATATTTATCTTCAGCATTCTCACCACAAGACTAGAAATAAAACCTCTGAATCAGGATAAATTGCTACCAAGTCCATCTTAGTAAATATAAATATCATTAATGTCTCATTAGCAGAGATAAATATTCTACAATGTAAGTGGTGAGTTTCTTTTAAATAAGCAAAAAAAAAAAAAAAAAAAAAAAAAAAAACACCAATTGCTGAAATATAAATATCATTAATGTCTCATTAGCAGAGATAAATATTCTACAATGTAAGTGGTGAGTTTCTTTTAAATAAGCAAAAAAAAAAAAAAAAAAAACACAAAAAACACCAATTGCTGCCCCAGTGTTCAAAATTGCTTGATAATTAACATGCAGCAGAAATCATATGAAGAAGAAAATGTTGTGAACATCTCAAATAAAAACTATGCAAAAACTTATTCACTACACATTGCATATGGTATGGTATACGGCTTTTTTCAGCTCAATTAAACCATTATTGATAATTTTCTTATAACTGTTGGCATGTTATGTTTTTCTCATAAATTTTTATTGTTATATTTTTCTCATTATAAATCAATAGTCATATAGTATTATTTTTATAGGATATTCCCCTATCTTCTTCCAACCCATTTTACTTCACTTCAAAAGTACAATAGGCAAACAATCAAATAACAAGGATAACACAAAGCCTTTCATATTAGGTTTCAAAATGCAGTTTTAGCTTGCACTTAAGCCTGGATTTGACTAATACCCTGGCACCATTTTTCCAATAAAAAAGTAAAACACATGGTGAAAGGCTAATTCATCAGGATTGGTAAACTCTTTAAACTCTCTGTATTGCTAAATTCATTTCACAATTCTCTTCCATGCCAGCAGTGGACAGCTCTTTTAAGAGAATCTGCAAGACAAGGTAAAGCTTTTTTCCACTTGGGGAAAGTGAGTGAAAAGCTGGAACGTTACTGAGTGTCCTTAGTGCATATAAAAAGCTCTTTGAGACAGTGAAGCTGCAAAAGTAAGGGATTCAATATTCACCTTGAAGAAAAGAATTAACCCTCTTAGGCATGAAGACAATATTTTGAGAATCATAACTGATTATAAGGTAGCCCTTGTGTATTTTTGCTTAAGTATAGTGATTTAGTTTAGATAAGGCATGGAAAACTATATGTGATCCAGTCCTTATGTTTTACAAATTAAATTATAATTTTTTCTCTTGAAGAGATGAGGTATAACATTATATTACACGCTCTAAGTCTAATGTGTTACTTTCTTGCTTTTTACAACCCCCAGAGCACTTCTTTCTAAACTATTATATAAATAACATAAATGAGTAGTGGAGAAAAGTACAGACTTGAGTCAAACTAAGTTACTACATATGGTTTTGACATTTACAACTATGTGATACTTCCAAGACACAGCAGAACCATCTGTAAAAGAGGGAAACTGCTTCTTTCTACAAAGATGGTTAAAATTAACAACAACATAGATAAATCTAGTCTGGGAGATTAAATTATTACACCCCAAAATGTGTTTTTTGGCATATTTCAAGATGGCTACTCGGAGGGTCTGCAGATGCAGGAATAGTTCTGGAAAGCTGTCCTTTTATGGGGGAGATTTGCACCCACAGACAAAATCTACATTAGTTAATAGCAGATGCAAGCAGGCTTTCTCTGAGTCCTCCTTAGCTGCCTTATCAGGATCCAGGAAAGATCATATCTATTGCCACAGGATGTCCCATATCCTTCTGAGGACTATTACCTGAGAGACTTTAAGTAGTAAGACAACACCCTTTGTTTGCAGTGTATTTCCTCCCCTCACAGCTCGATGACTTGTCTCAACCACAATACAGGGACCCCGAAGTCTGTATGGTATAAAACTTCAGATATACAGCCCTCTTTGAGTTTCATACATCGTGTGGCTCTTATGCACATGTGCACATAGTAAATTTGTATGCCTCTTCTCCTGTTAATCTGTCTATTGTCACTTTGTTTCATGGACTCAAATTATCAAAACTTCAGGAAATGGGGGAGAAAAATTCCCTTTGTCTCTACACTAGTAAATATTTAGAACTCATTAAAAGGCATATCTTAATACCATCACCACATATCTTCTAAGTAGAGAGAGGAAATAAAAGCATTCTCACTTTAAAGTTGTAGTTGAGCAAAGAAGTAATACCCAGTCCCCTTGCTAGGTGGAAGCCCTCGCTGTATGGTTATAGCAGGATAAATGTTTAAAGCTAACAACAGACTATATACGCTCTTGAACATGTCTGGGTATTTGAGTCCAAAAACTGAGTTGAATGTTGCTCACATAAGTTGGTTTTGCACCCCCTGCCCACTCCTGTTTATAATACATTTCTTTATCTCAGTGATGCTCAAGCATAATTTTTTTACAATTACCTTGGAAGTTTTAAAAATTAACACCCAAACCTAAGCCCCACTCAGAGAATCTGAATTAATTGGATCAGGATGGAGTTTGGATAAAGATATATTTCACACATGCCCTAAGCAATTACAGTTGTAGATTTTAGTACAAGTACCACAGGATAAAGAATCACTATGATTTGGGGTTTTTTTAATTGTACAATTTAAATATGTATATAACAGGTACAAAAAGAGAATTGTTTTCTTTATAGCTAACTGAATTTTTTCAAATGCTTCAATAAATTTCAGTTGCTAAAAAAAAATGTGTTATCAGCTTAGAGGTAGGAGAAAAATTTTTTAATTGTAAAATGAGAAGAATTCTGCAAAACGGCTCTGCAATCATTGTTAAGCTCTTTTTATACTTAAAATAAACTGAAATAATAAATGGCAGGAGATATTAGTATGGATTATGAACGAAAGGTATTGGGTAGTAGAATCAAGGTGTTTGAGATTTAAGAGACAGTTTTTTCACCTGGACTTTCACTTCTGGCCAAGATGAAGCAGCCGCATTCTTCTCAGGTCTTCATTTTTACATCTCAATAATCTTGGATAGAATACCACGAACAAGTACAGGAAAGTGTAAGGTAGAAGGTGGACTGCCTGGGGACCTCTGGACTAGAAAGACAACCGGCAGTGAGTCCCCTGAGGCGGTGAGTCTCCTGGGGCAGTGAGTCCCCTGGGCCTCCTTGTCATCTCCTACATTTCCTAGACAGGGAGCTGCATGAGCTTCCAACTCTGTATCACCAACAGACACCAAAAGGATCAAAAAACCCCCAAATAAACAAAAAAATTCTGAGAGAAGCTTGTTTTCCCTCTAGCCAAAGGCCCAGGAATAGCCTGGCCTAATAACAACAGCAACAACAACAAAATGACGGGCGACACCTGTCCTGCCCGAGCCCAACACCAATGGAAAAACTACATTCGCTTCACCCTCACATCGGAAAGCCGAACATACAAACCCATCCAGACCTCAAACTACACCTAAACTGCAATGACCGTCTGCTAAAATAAATAAACAAATAATAAAGGAAGAATACATAGAAATCAAAAACCTCATAACTATAACCAAAATTTCTAGAAAACAACTGAAAATTACTCATCATACCAAGAACCAGGAAATCATGTCCTGAAAGAAAAAAAGACACGATCAATAGGAGCTAACGCTGAGATGAATCATGGGTTATTTCACAAGAATTTTTTAAAGCCATTATAAAAATACTTCAACAAGCATTTACTAATTCTCTTTGTAAGAATATAAAATCACAGAAAAGAATAGATGTTATAAAAAAAAATCACATGGAATTTGTAGAACTTAATAGTACAATAACCAAAATAAAATTACAGTGGATGGGTTCAACAGAAGAATGGAAGGGACAAAGGAAAAATCACAGAACTAGGAGAGGGAACAATATAAATATAAATTATTAAATTTGAACAACATAGAGAAATTAGACTGAAAAAAATAAATATAGCTTTAGACATATGTGGAGCTTTGACAAAAGATCTAACGTTAGTGACATTAAAATCCTAAAAAAGAGGACGAAGATGATGGAGTTGAAAAAGTAATTTTAGCAAAATAATGGCTAAAAACTCTCCATATTTAGTTAGACATAAAAACATACAGATTCAAACAGCTGAGAAAACTCCAAACAGGTTAAAGACAAAGAAATATACAACAAGACAAATAATTAAACTTCTGAAAACTAAAGACAAAAGAAAATTTTAGAAAGCAGACTGAAAAAAATGACACCTTACCTAGAGAAAAATAATCCAGTTGACATTGCATTAGAAATGAGGAGGCCAGAAAGCCCATGAATTTGGCAAACTAATTTTTAAGTGATGAAAGAAAGGAATGGTCAAACCAGAATACATACCCAGCAAAAACATCTTTCAGGAATGAATGGGAAATCAAGACATTCTCAGATAAGATACAACGAACAGAATCTGTCATCAGCAGACTCTAAGCAGAAAGAGACAATAAAAGTAGAAAATGTGGAGCGTCAGGGAGGAAAAAAAGGAAATGGCAATAAAAACGCGGGTAAACACAACAGCTTTTTCTACTGCTGTTTCATTGTTTAAATTACATTTAACAGTTGAAGCTAAAATGTTGGTGTTGTCTGATGTGGTTCTAAATCTATGTAGTGAAACTACTTAAAACAATTATATTATAAATGGTGGAGGGTAAAGAGACATAAATAATGGTAAAGGCTAAATATTTCAATCTAACTGGTAAAATGTCAATACCAGTAATCTGTTAAGTTTATATATAGTAATATCTATATCATCAACTGATAGAGTTTGGATGTGTTGTCCCCTCCAAAACTCATGTGGAAACTTGATCTCCAATGTGGCAGTGTTGGAAACTGAGTCATGGGGGCAGATCCCTCATGAATGGATTAATGATCTCCCTGGGGGAGGGGGGATTAATGAGTGAGGTCGCACTCTCTTAGTTCCCATGAAAGCTGGTGGTTTAAAAGACCCTGGCACCTTCTTTCTCTCTCTCTGGCTTCCTCTCGCCATGTGATCTGCTTGTACCCACTGGCTGCCTGCCACTTTCCGCCATGAGTAGAAGCAGCCTGAGGCCTGTGCCAGATGCAGCTGTCCCAGAATCGTAAACCAAACAGACCTCTTTTCCTTATAAATTACCCAGTCTCAGGTATTTCTGTTATAGCAACACAAAAACAGGCTAATACAGCTTCCAAACAACAATAGATGAATATGCTTAAAATGTCCCAAATTATTTAAATTATCAGCTAAATCCTTGACAAGGTATAACACAATTTATCCTATTGATTAGAAAGTTTCTTGGTCGGGCCGGCCCGGTGGTGCACTGGAGAGTGCGCTGCTTGATGTACTAATACATCAACTAAAAAATGTATATACAAAGATACACTCAAAACTTTATAGATAACTCAAAATGAAAATAGAGTTCAAAAAAATGTTCAAGTAACCCACAAGAAGACTGGAAAAAGAAAACAAAGAAATAAAAAATCAATTATCCCCTTCCTTCATTGTAATTAAATTGTCAGGCATATACATAGCCAGATAGATATTTTCCAGCTTTATGCATGTCTATGTGACTGAGTTTTAACAGATAATATAGTGGTGTTGGTGGTGGTGGGTTCTGTCTCCAGGTCTCCCCCATAGAAACCTCCCATTCACAGTCCTCTATGCTCCTACTCCTGTCTAGTCACTGAGACTTCAAGGACAAGGTCAGAGACCTTGTTGAAGTTGGCAGAATCCAAATATCCTGTGTCTCTAAATGAACAGATGGAGGAAAGCCATTGGATTCACCTGAACTCAAAGCTTCTTGTGATCAAGAAATCAAATTTCGATTCTGTTTGACTCACTATGTATTTGAATCTTTTTAATTACAACAACCTAGTATACACCAACTAATAGAGTGGTGATAGATAATAATGCTATAACATGTGTGTTGAGAGAATTAAGTGAGGTAATCCAATAAACCATTCAACTTTTGCCTACTACAGAAGCCACTTGTAATGGCTTCTAAAGAAGGGATCACATAATTCAGCTGTTCATTCTAATGTGTGTTGTTTCTTTTTTGTTGGTTTGCTTTCCTCTATTTGGCTAACGACTTTTGAGGACCTCCTAAATGCCATGTGCAAAATTCTTCTCAGGGCTAAAGTTGGGGACAGGGGTGAGTGGGATCAGAGTGAGGAAATAAAATGCCCAGTGTAGCCTACTCTATGTGCTCAGAAAATTTACTAAGAAAAGGAAAGAAGTCTGTATACCAATAATTCAAGGAAACAACAACAGTGAGGGAGAAAAGTGCTGTGAATAGGCAGTGTCAAAGTTCAGCATCTGTTTCTTCTTAGAACATCTGTTGATTAAAATTCAAGCATCAGAACATACTGTTTTAAAGCAAAGGCACCAGGCAGATCTGGGATGGCATGGCACAGGGGTTGCCCTTGCAAATACTATTATCCTTGACCCATCTTTGCTTCACCTCTGAAGAAGCTCATGTCTGTAACCATCCTCACTATGGAGTTTAACCTCAACGTTTTTTGTTCTAACTTCTTTCTGGAGTCTCAAGCTCACATAAATGACTGAATTGGTGCATCTCTATGTAGCAAACAGTATAATGTAGGGGAAAAGATTTCAGGCTCAAGAGTGTGCATTTATATCTCAGCTGTGTCACTAGTAATGGCATGGCTGAGAACAAGCAGTCTTCTCTGTGGCCCTGTTATCTTACCCAGTTCCCTCCGATTCTGCAGTGGTATTACCATCTCTCCTGTCACCCACCATGCTCCAGACTTCGCCATCACTTTGAAGTCTCTTGCTGCCTCCATAATGTCCACAATATCTGTCTAATCTTCCCAATCTAACACTGACCTAATGTTTCACAACATATCTATTGCTTTGATTCATATAGAGTTATAAACCTGAAATTATAAATTAGTCACCATCTCTTCCCTTAAGGAGTCTGCTGGGGTCATACACGTAACCACAAACATGCACATTCAAACATGCAGGATAAAGGTCTGCACAGGGAACAAAGGGGATAGGGAAGGTATGTGTCTAATTCTGCCTTATGGAAAATGGGAGGAAGAAAGGCTTCAGCTGACCCTGAAGGATGATGGAACCAGGAGTGTATGAGCAATTCACAAAGATGCTGACACATAGTAGAGGCTCAATTAATGTTTAGTGGAAGAATAAATTTTGGAGTATTAAGACATCCTTGTGTCTTATTAGTCCATTTCTGTTGCATATAACAAAATACCTGGATCTGGGTAATTGCTTACAGTTTGGAGGCTGGAAAGTCCAAAGTCCACAGAGCACATCTGGTAAAAGCCTTTCTTGGTGGTGGTAACAGTGACACAGGGGTCTCACATGGCAGAATGATGGAGCAGAAGCCCTCAGAATCACACCCATGACCACCACTAAACCATTCACTGTAACAGGGTCCTCACAACTGAATCACCTCTTCAAGGCCCCACTTTTCAATTACTGTAATAGGATTTCCCACCCTCTTAACACTATCACAGTGGGGACCAAGCCTCCAACACATTAGACTCTGGGGGGACACAATTCAATCCACTGTACCTGGTGTTCGAAAACTTATAATTGATTTGCTTGGACAGGGTTTTATTATGCATGACAAAGAGTGGTGGGAGATGAGGCCAGATATTTGGAAGATAACAATTTATATAGAAACTTTTATGGCATTCTAAAAAGTTAGAAATATATCCTGATGGTATAGAGAGCCATCAGATATGAGTGAGGTGCTTTATTCAGTGTGAGTGAGACATATTATTCATTTTTCATTTTAGGAAAAATCACTCTGGCACTGGAGCAGAGTATGACTAAATTGAAAGCAAGTTCTTCCTTGTAGAACTACTAGGAAGATATTAAGAAAAAAATAATGAATCATTGGAACAAGATAATGGCAGTGAGACAGATAAACAGAAACTTGAAAGCAGAAGGATTACAGCATGAGCCAAAGACCTTTTTGCTTTGAGTTCAGAGAGACCTAGATTTAAATTTTGTCTCTGTGGTACTGTCTTAAGCCACCTACATATGAGAATAAATATCAGTAGTGGTATACAAGTACAGGTAAATATATGCATGGGGCGTTGTGAATGCAATTGAACATCCTGAGTCTTCATCATGCACTGTCCTTAAAGCTATGTTTCTGCTTAGAATATCTTTAAATTTTTAACTCAGTTGGAAAACTACTACACACCTCCCACTTGAGTTGAAATCTCACTTTCGTCTATGAAAGTCTATCATGCAGACATGATAAAGCCACTGTGCCTCCAAAGAGAAACCTCTGTTGTACATTTATGATATTCTGTTGAGATTGTCAACGCTTGTGTCTCTAATCAACTTCTTGAGTGAAGGGACTATGTCTAATTTAGTTCATGATAATGGCTGGAATGATGACTATTTTTAAACAACTAGTAGAATGAGTTAGGAAGTGGTTCAACTATCTAGCTCATCCAGTTGTCCAATCTAAAAATTTTGGAGGCATCTTTTAACTAATCTCCTTGTCCTTCTAGCCAATCATTACTATCAATATCACTACCACTGTTGTCCTTAATTCCAACCACCTAATGTACTTTATGTCACGTAGGGCTTCTACATCCTCTGTAAAGTAAGCATTACTAACTTATATACCAATGAAAAAACTAAAATTCAGGAAGTTTAAGAAACTCGTGCAAATTCAACCATCTGTACATGAAATATAAGGATGAAACTCTGGTGGCTCAAAATGCTTTCCACCATGGCTCACAGCTGGGAGAACTTTTGTTTGAGGTACCTCAGGAAAAGCTACAGCTGGAGCATAGGTCTCTATTCTAAGAGCAGAGAGTGTGCGTCTTTGAAATGAAATTTTTGGTTGAATAGTTTCAAGGGCCTGAAGGAGGAGTGGATACATTATCTAATTAGCAAGGGGGTCAACAGCATAGTTTCTTAAAGCTGAAATCAAATTGCACTATAGAAAGATGTAATATACTTATAGAGTTATGGAAAACTTTGTAGAAGGTAAAGCTGGCAACAAAGAGATCACATCGGAATGATAAAGATTAATTTATGGGCACCATTTTCACTTGACAGGTATTTTAGATAGAAGACTTCAAAGGTAGGGGAGGGCTCAAAACTCTTGGGGATTAATGTAAGTCCACAGGAACATAATGCCTGCTTGAATAAAATATAACTTTTAAATTGTGTCAAAGATAGGCTCTCTACCTAAGGCTTGTCTACAGCAGGAAAATACTGCATAAAATGGGCAGACATAAAATAGCACATAATATCAGCATATTTAAGAGAAGTAGTTGTAAAGAATCAACTATTGACAATAATTTATGCTCCTTGGAGGACAGATGGATTCAGGTTCTAATTATTAGGTACATAGAACAAGAGATTGCAACATAGCTCAACATGCATAATATTCAGTCTAAATCTATGCATAGCAAATTCAAAACAAATGGACAAGAGAATTGTTTAATGATTATTTTTCAAAATCTAGGGCTGAATTTGCATAAATCATATGGTTTTCCAGAAAACCAGTTGCATAATCGCTACAGCAATCAAAGCATAGCAGGTCTGTTTTAGAGAAATGAAACTTAAAATACTTAGACTGCTTTTCTATTACTTAATATTGTACTTGGTTCTGAAAGGCTTTCCCAACCTGCCCTGTCTCCTTTTTTATAACTTCAACTCATTATATCAAGTTAGATCTCTTATTTCATACTCATGCATGCATTCTGAGCACAAAGTTAGTTAAGTGAAAAATGTGTCACATTAAATATGTGCAAAATAATCAGATTGAGGTCAAGAAAGATATTTCTATTTTATACAAGTTGTTAATGTGCAATGTCAACTTAAATATTGCATACAGTGATATGCTGCTTAATGTTTCATTCTTCTGTTCTTTTTGTGTCATTCGATCTGGGGGAGGAACTTTATAGTCCATTACAATTAATTTGCTTAATAACTGAAGTGATTATTTTCTTGATTAAAAAGAAGGAGGAGAAAAACCATTATTATTCAAAAATTGAATGAACTGAAAGCTAAAAATGTGTTTTCCTTTCTAGGTTAAAGACCTTAGATGATTATTTTAGAAATTGCAGTTAATTAGGTTTGCTCAATGCTATTACCCAAGAATTAACAATAGAGTAATTATAACAAAAATGTTAATATTAATATAGGTCACCTCCTTCAAATATTCCAATATTTACCACTAGGATTTTTCAATGCATGTATCAGAAGGTGGCTTCAAAAGGTGATAATTATATCACAATATCCTCTGGTAGGTGAGTGGATAAACTATGGTACATCCAGATAATGAAATGTTATTTGGCACTAAAAAGAAATCAGCTATTAAGCCATTAAAAGACATGGAAGAAACTTAAATGCACATTACTCAGTGAAAGGAGCCTGTCTGAAAAGTCTATACACTGGATGATCCTAACTATATGACATTCTGGTAAAGGCAAAACTATGGAGAGAGTAAAAAGATCAGTGGTTGCCGGAGGTTAGGAGGGAAAGAAAATGATTAGGCAGATCATGGAAGATTTTCAGGGCAGTGGAACTACTCTGTTTGATACACCATAGTGGCGGAGACAGGTCATTATATATTTCTCAAAACCCATAGAATGTACAACAAGAGTGAATGCTAAGGTCAACGACGGATATTTGGGTGATAGCAACATATCAGTATAGGTTCATCAGACGTAACAAAGGCACCACTCCACTGGGAGATGTTGATAGTAGAGAAGGCTATGGGCGGAGAGGGGGATATATGCGAAATGTATTTTCTACTCAATTCTGCTGTGAACCTAAAACTGCTCTAAAAAAATAAACTATTTACAAAGAAAAAAATACTGAACTACTATTAGCAGCTGTGAAGGGGTGATTGCATGTGAAGTGTTCCAAGCTCTTTGTATTGCTTCAAAGTATCCTCAAAGAAGATAACGTTAGAAAAAACAGATAATAACTGGTAAAATATGCTATTCAGGAAAAGACATTACATGAAAAAAGCATTTTTAACTTTTAAATCAGTAGGGGGTAAAAAATGAAAAAAGAAAAGGAAAATAAAATGCCCAAGTAAGGAAAAAGAAAGTCATAGACCTAGTGGAACAAATATAAAGCAAAAATAGGATGGTAGAAAATAGTCTGAATATTTTTAAAAAGTTAACTACCATTAAAAAATCTTTCCACTTGGGCCGGCCTGGTGGCGCACTGCTACAGTGCGCCGCTTGGGAGTGCAGCGGCGCTCCCGCCGAGGGTTTGGATCCCACATACAGACCTGTTCCCGCTCACTGGCTGAGTGAGGTGCGGGCGCAGCACCGAGGGTTGCGATCCCGTTGCCGGTCCCGGTCCGGTACAGGCGCGACACTGAGGGTTGCGATCCGTTGCCGGACACGAAAAAAGACAAAAAAAAAAATCTTTCCACAAAGAAATTATAGGCTTTGATCATTTACAGATATTTCCTTTTTCCTCTAGAATTTATTTCACGAAGCATCTCTCTCTTAGAAACTCTAGTGATCTGTAAGAGCTAAACAATAGGCATAAAGAAGAATTTCTTCTCAATAGGGAACTTGGCTCAGAGACAGAATCCCTTAGACTGAGATTTAGAAAAGTATTTAATATAAGACATTCAAAGATATATTTGACTCACTCATTATCAACTATCTCCCCAAATAAGTAATTATATCAAAGAGGAAGCAAATATATTAAAGTGGAAGTAAATATGAAAGTGTATAAAAGTCCCAGAGTGGCCACACTCAGTCTAGATTATAACAGAAAGTACATGCAGCTAATGAGTTATATAACAGAATGTAAGGGAATTATTAGATTAACACTAAGAAGCCTAAGACTGAAAATGCTAAGGCACACTAGCTAGTCTACAAAGTTAGCCTCCAGCGGTTTTCCCCTCCCACATGAACATCTTTACATCCTTACCTCAAGGATCCCTTCTTGCGACTGTCCTCTATGGAAAGAAGAGCAGATGTGCCCTTCTGAGGCTTTTGAGCCACAGATCTTAATAGGACTTGGAGCTTTCACTACCTGTCTTGCAGAGCTGTCAGGGAAAGAAAACTAAAACCATAACCTCCCACCAACCCTAAAAACCTCTCCACCAATGTAGAAGAAAACAGCTTTATTATTAAACAAGCATTAAGCCAGAATGTGATGTGCATCACAGGCAATGCTCCAAAGAGACTGCAAAAAACAGAAAGAAATCTCACCCTTTTACATAGCTAAGCAGATATAACTCATTACATACATGTTCTCAAAATAAACAGTAACTAGTCCTCAAGTAAGAAGACTTGACAGCACCATTTGTAGTACATAACTCTTCTTAAATTTACTTGGTAGCTGGGGTGAACATCTGTGTTAGGTAATTGCCTTTAACCAAGGAAAAATACATTTCTCATATCTTTACAACAGGAGATAGTCATGCAACTTGGAGCACGGAGCCCTTGGAAGTTAGACTTCCACTTACAGCAGAAACTAGGTGATAGAGGTGCTATCTTTCTTGATAATTACATTTCAGAGATGGTTCCCAGATAATTGAGAAAAGCATCCCTAGCTTATAAACTTAGCAATAAGCTTTTTAAAAGATTTATATGTCAGAGGCAGAGAAAAGTTTAGAATAACACATTTTCTAAAGTAAATGGTCTAAGGAAAAAAAGGGGTAGTCTCTTTCCCTTTCTTGCAACAAGAGAATTTTTTTTTCCTATTAAATGTTGTATTTGCCCTTACTGGAGAAACCACATGAAGGGACCTTGTGAGAGCAAGAGATCTTGAGATCACAAAGAACCTAGAAACCCAGCCAACAGTGAGAACTCAAGCACAGCCACCTCCATGCATATGAGTCATCCCAGCCGAGGCCTCAGACATAAGCAAAGAAAGATTCTGGACCTTACAACTGCAGGAGGAAACATCACTTAGAGCTGAGATGAGTCATCCCAGCTGTTACCTACCCAAATTCCTTTCTGACAGATTCAGGAACAAATAAAATAGTTATTGTTTAAAGCTATACCAGTTTAAGCAGTTGAAAACAAAAGCACATCTGAAAAAGTCAATAGAAAGTCAAAACTACTTTCAAAAATATGTATTCTAAAATTTAAAATGAGAAGCTATTTTTTACCTGTTCCCTCTTCTCAGAACACATCTTCTCCCTGCCAGGTCAGCCTCCTCTGACTCCCTGAAGGTTACTTATTCTTTAAATTTCCATCGAAAAGCAAAGAAAAAGCAAGACATGAAAACTTAAGTATCATTGAAAATACATTAAATACATTGCCACTGTTAAAACTAAGCATAAATCCCTTGATACTTAGTAATATTGTGACTTAGTATTTATACAATTAATATCATAGAAAAATTTTACTTGACATCTGTTCTTAACCAAAGGTCCAAACCTGAAAGATTGGTTTCGGACCAGCTAAAAATCTCAACTCAGGTGTACAATTAGCACATTGAATAAACAAGATTTCATCTCCCAAATGCACCCTTCCTCCAAGAGATGCTTTTAATGTTGTCACTATGTATAGTCACTCAGCTTGGAACCACTTCTCTTCGCCTTATCATCTGGTGGCTGTGTCCGTTCAGTTCTTTGTTTGCAATGTCACTTCCCTCTGTCCCTCCTTTTTCATCCCCACAGTCCGCTTTACTCAGCTTTGGGGTGTGTTGCAGTGACCTGGGAAAAAATAAACAACAGCAGAACCCATCTCAAAATAACTGAACTGCTAAACAACTGCAGACAGTATAAATCCAATCTGAGGAAACATTAGTACAGCCATTATGGAAAACAGTATGGAGGTTTCTCAAACAACTACAGATAGAGCTACCATATAATCCAACAATCCCACTGCTGGGTATGTACCCAAAGGAGTGGAAATCATCATGTCGAAGGGATACTTGCACTCCCATGTTCATTGCAGCTGTATTCACAATAGCTGAGAGCTAGAACCAACCTAAATTTCTATAGACAGACAGCTGGATAAGGAAAATGTGGTGTATATATATATATACATTGGAATACTACTCAGCCATAAAAAAAAGGAAATTCTGCCATTTGCAGAAACATGGATGAACTTGGAGAAAATTATGATAAATGGAATAAGCCAGGCACAGAAAGAGAAATACCAAATGTCTTATAAGTTGGTGTGAGGAAAGAAAGAAAGTAAAAGAAAAGAAAACAACCACAATAATATGTTGAACTTCCAGAAGGAGAGAACAGAACTGTGGTGACTACAGGCGAGAAAGAGGGAGGGAGAAGGGGGTTAGTGAGAAATTGACTAATGGACACAAAGAATGAGTGTGTTTTGTAATGAAAAATATGCTAATTATCCTGGTGTGGTCATCACATATTGTATGCAAGTATTGATAGTCAACTCTGTACCCCACATGTATGTTGCAAAAAAAAAAGAAAATGTACTACTCTATCTCAGAAAGTCTCAGGTCAATGGGAAGGATGGTGGCAGATCTTTAAGCAGGTGCAGGAAAAGCTTTCCAAGGAAGGTGATATTCTTAGCAGAGGTTTAGATGGTGTCAAAGAAACACCAACGTCAAGAGTTGGGAAAGTGCTTTCTTGCCAATGGGAGTAGGAAGAACCTGAGGCATTAAGAGCGTTATGAGTTTGAGGAACAAAGAAAGAGTCCATCATGATTATAATGTAAAAACCAAATAGGAGGTGGACACGAACACTGCAGAAATAGATGGATTTCGAAGAGGACCTTTCAGTCATGATGGTAAGTTGGGTGAACTCTAGGAGCAGTGTGAGTTTTCTTTTTCTAAAATGATGCAGGTTGTTTTTTATTGAGATACAATTCATTTTCATCATATTCACCATTTAAAAATGTACAATCAGTGGGTTTTAGTATATTCACAAAATTGTGCACCCAACACCATTGTTCCGAAAACTGCATCACTCTAAAAATTGCTCTCTTCTAGTGTCCCGAGGTAACTTAGAAGGTAAGAGAATTAGTTGATTTTTCTTCTCATCAACATGGGTATTTACAGTTATAAATCTCCCTCTCATCGATGCATTCTGCATCCCATACATTTTAATATGTTGTGATTTTGTTTTCATTTATCACAAAGGACTTTCTAAATTCTCTTGCTGATTTCTGCTTTAATTTATTAATTACTTAACAGTGTGTTGTTTAATTTCCACATTTTTGTGAATTTATCAAATTTCCTTCTGTTATTGATCTCATTTAATTCTACTGTGGTCACAGAACATATTTTGTATTACTTCAATACTTTTAAATTTTGCGAAACTTGCTTTATGGCCAAACACATGTTCTATGGAGATTCCTGCAAGCCTTTGGTTAATTTCCAGAATTGTGAATAAGTTGTCAGATATTTTTGCCAGTATTCTCATTGTTTTTACAGAGGAGAGTATTTTTGGAAGTTCTTATTTCTACATTTCTGGTGATGTCACCCCCGATCAGTTTTAAAGGATAAAAGCATATTTAGGTTTTAAATGATCATTTTAATGCTATGCAAAATATGAGTGATTGGGAACCACTATCTCTCCCTGCCATCTGCCTTACTTGAATAAACTTAATTGGCCTATCTCATAAATTAAAAACAATGTTTATTTTTGAAAAACACAGGGCTTGTGCCTCTCTCGAACACTTCAAAGATATAGAATATTAAAATATTAACATTAAATTGCAGTATCTTCTTGAATAATTAATATCCTTTGTATTTTAGTTAATGTTAATTATTATGGCAAAATATAAATTACTTCTCTGTTAGCCTCATAGAGCAGTACCCAACCCTCACTATATAGAAGTATTAGAAAAACTATTTCTTGCACAGTACTTAAGACAATCAGTAAGTGACTTAGTTAATGTTGGTCTTCTCAGACATACTCTAAAACACAAGTTCCATGAGAGCAGAGACTATATTTTTGTTCACAATTATATTCCCAGCATTAGCCAGAGTGTCTGACATGTATTAGTGCCTCACTAAATATCTTACAAATGAATCAGTGCATGGATTCAAGAATAAATGACAGGATAAATTCTCTATTTAGGTTAAAAATAAAAATGACAAGTGGAGATAATGGAGGTTGCCTGATTTAAAAAGATGGAACCTATATATGCATACATGTATATATATTAATAACATAAAATTCTCTTTTTTATCTACATTAGATACATTAATGTATTAATACATTAGTACATTATAAATTCAAAATACATTAGAATTTTGAACTTACATATTAAATTTATGTAACATTTAGCACTGTTATTAGAATTAATGAATTTTCTAAAATGTGATGCAGCCTTGGGCATCATTAATAGAAGCAGAGTGTTCAGATGAAGGGAACTGTTAGTCTGGAATATTCCTTCTGGTCACACATCATCTGAAGTGTTGTTTGCAATACACTCCTAGACTCATTCACTACACTGTGGCTGTTCCCACATTCTGTGAGGAAAATCAGTAACATGACTTATAAGCTTTGGTCACAATATTTTAAAAAAAAAAAAAAAAGCTTGTATGCTGAGATGGGTACCATGATGATAAAAAAGCTAGACAACTTGTTGTATGGGGAAAGGTTTAATTAAGTAGAATGTTTAGCTGGAGCAGAAATGTCTTATGGGAAGAATTATTCACAAATATTTGAAGGACTGTCATGTGAAAGAGGATGAAATGTATCCTGTGTGGCTTCAGGGAATAGAACTTGGACAAATGTGTGAAAATTACAGTGAAGCAAACTTTGATGGAGTAAGAAGAAAACTTCCCAACACTTTTAACTTTCTGAAATTGGAATTTGCTACTACATAAAGACAATCTCCAAAAATAATCAAGCAGAAATATACTGTAAAGAGAATTCTGCTTTGAATGGGGGTCATTAAGCTTGAAGATTTTAGTGTAACTTGGAATTTTAAAATTCGGTAAGTTGTGAAACTCTTTTTCATGTATCACTTTGAAAATAAAATTGGATATTGATTTTTTCATATTATTTTTGTAAACAAGAACCATATTCTCTATAATAAAAAGTTGCTTTAAATTTGCACGTACAAATTATTATGTAAATTTACATAAATACAGGGTACTCTTAAATGCATTTATTGTAAATTTGATTTGTTTCACTATGGAGTGAAGAGAAACGGTATATCAATAGCTTAAGAACTTTGAATTTGAAATTATAAAATGTTTAAGCCTATTTTTGCAGGCAAATAATATTTGTGTTCTTGCACATATTTGAACTCAATAATGCAATAATGTAGGTATAAATTCTGAAATGTAGGTATAAGATATCAGATTCTGAAAACAACTTTTACTGCATTGTGCCTCTCTTAAAACCTACTGGTGATTTAACCCTACTCGAGTTAAGTTATTGATGAAACAGGATAATGTTAGGGAAATAAAAATGAAGCAACTTCAAATTGATGTCTTCGTGGTCTCACAGGTGTAGTTCCTCCTGAGCTGTGAAAGACAGAGGAGAGGAAGGGATTCAAGGGAGAAGTGCCCTTAACCATAGGTGGTATCCTTATAATCATGTGTGTTTGACATTTATGTGATTAGTTTTTCCACAAGAAAATAGTATATATCACCAAATTACACTTAGAGCATGCACGCACAGTAAAACTAATCTTTGAAACATAATAGAAACAAGGAAGAAAAATCTCAGAAAAACTGTTAAGATGCTTTGAACCTACAGAGTGTAGCAGGAGAAGGATCATTCCTTGAGGTACCAGCCCGCAGAGAAACCCTCATGTATACAAAACGTCTGCACACAAACCAACAACTTCATATAAGATCTTAAAATCTCTGTGTCAGGCTTTGAGAATCAAGAAAATGATACTCTCACAGCCTATTTATTTCATTAATAACTCTATCAACATAGGATGTTTTGATCTATAATTATGCCCCAACTGTATCTCTTTAGGGCAGGAGACATTTACTCAAACATTGTGCCCACCACAAAAAGTATCGGAGACCATATTTACCTAATAAAAGAGATTGAGTCTTATTTATTTATTTATTCACTTATTTGCACACAGAACAGCAACATCATAAGTTGAGACATGGCTGGAATGCCTTCCAAAGAGCCTTTCTCAAATACCTAATTAAAGGAAATATACGTATTATGGAGAGAGAATTTGGGTGAAAGAAGAGAAAATAGAGTCCTAAAGGGACTGCTCTTAGATAAGAGGAAATGAAATAAATTATGTATCTCTACTGAGAAAAGAAAAATGTATCTAAAGGACAAGATGTAAGCCTAAAATCACAGGTGGTTGAGCTTAACATGCACTTGTTTAGAAACAGAATAAATGGGCCAGTATTTAAAAACAAAACAAACTGCCCAATTCTGAGTAATTTATGACTTCGAGCTACTCAGCTGAGTTCTCTGAGCTGTGGTTTCACATTTATAAATGTGTATGATAAATATGTTGACGCACTTGACAAAATTGCCAATCATTAAAATATCACTATTATTTCAAGCTGGACCAATTGGAAAAATAGAAAGTTGTATAATGTGCTGGTGGAGGTATAACTTGCTACAACCTGTTTAGCGTCTTTTAAAAGCAATAATCTTTATGTCTTTGGGTGCAGAAATATAACTGTAATAAATCTTTCTTATGGAAATAAAAACTATTGCACATTGAATTATACTAAGGTATAAATGTATGTGTATATATATGTATGAGTAACTACATATACACATAGAGACAGACTTGGAAATTCTTTTTATTCTTTTTATAAGAAATTCTTTCTTATACTTTTATATAAGAGGTTACCTCAAAATGTTCGTAGAAAAATAGAATTAAAAGAAAATATGAATCTTTTCATGAACCTTTTGAGGACCCCTTTTATTATATATACATATATAGATTCTTATATATACTATGTAGAGAAGGCAATATGTAAAGAAAAAAGTGGCAGAGTATTGTGTCAGGTATTCTATATTTTTATTAATAAAGTGTAATATATGTGCATAGAAGTACATACATATGAGGATACTTCAAAAAGTTCATAAAAAAATGGAATTAAAAGATAATACAAATTTTTCCGTGAACTTTCTGAAGCCCCCTTCCATGTATGTATGTGTGTATATATACATATGCATATACAAATACATATATACACACATATGCAAAGGGCTACACACCAAAGCTTAGCAAGAGTAGGACTGAAGGGGGCCAGCCCAGTGGCGCACTGCTACAGTGTGCTGCTTGGGCGCTCCCGCCGAGGGTTCGGATCCCACATACAGACTGGCCGCTCACTGGCTGAGCGAGGTGCGGGTGCAACACTGAGGGTTGCGATCCCATTGCTGGTCCCGGTCCAGTACGGGCACCACACTGAGGGTTGCAATCTGTTGCCGGTCACGAAAAAAGACAAAAAGGAAAAAAAAAAATGAGTAGGACTGAAGGAAAGAAGGGGATGCCTCCCCAAATCCATTCCTCATCCCTTATTTCCCCTGCTTCCTCCTGCTCTACTGGCTGGAAAGTCAAGCACTAACTTACCAAGCCTGCCCTGCAGCTGGGTGGGTCCATGTAATCAAGTTCTAGTCAGTGAAGCAAAGGGAAAATCTGCTAGGGAAGGACTGAGAAATATTTTAAATAGGATGAAAGAGACAGAGGCAGCTGGCTCTGCTTTTCTCCCTCCTTACCTTAAACTCAAAATGATTCCTGGAGCTCCAGGAAACCATGAGAAATATGCCAAAAGAATTGCTTCTGCTATAGCGATATGATCAAACTGGCCACTACTTACCTAAAAGCTTCTGTGTATATGAGAAAAATAAACTCCTATTCATCATTGTTAGTAGGTGTCTTACTCTTTTTTGTGCCACTATAACAGAATACCTGAGACTGGATAATTTATAAAGAATAGAAGTTTATTCCCTTATAGTACCAGAGGCTGGGTATTACAAGATCAAGGTGCTAGCATTTTGTATGGGCCTTCTTAGTTCGTCCTCACATGTCATAAGGTGGAAAGGCAAGAGAGAGACAAACTCTGTGTCTTCACATGGCAGAAGAACAGAAAAGAGGACATACTCACTTTCACAAGCCCATTTATAGCAGCATTAATCCATTCATAAGAGTGGAGCCCTCGACCCAAGCACCTTCCATTAGGCCCCACCTCCCAACACTGTTGGATTGAGGATTAAGTTTCTGACACATGAATTTTGGAGGGGACACATTCAAACCATGACAGTAGGGTTTTCTGTTATGCGTTCCAAAGTATGCCTGATAAAGGACAGATGTTTTCTTCATTTCTTAAGTTACTATAATAAGCATACATTGTCATGGTAATTTTTAAAATGACTTTTTAAAGTAGAAAAACTAAAGATAAAAGAAAATGGAGTCAATTATAGCAAAGAAGAAACTTTCAGAAAGATGTTTTTATCCTGTGTCATTGTATTCTAAGAATTGTACTTCTTTCAGTATAAATATAGTACTACTAGTTTATTTGTGTGTTTGAAGTGGGAAAACATAACCAAGGAAAGCCATCATAAAGAAAATTTCAACCGCACAGGCAACTTCTGTATGACTGAAATGCAACAGCAATCAAATAAATAAATAAGAAAAACCAAATTGTAAAGATGAAAGAAACCTGACAAATTTGGAAAAATAAGATTTTGAAAGATTTAGTTAACTTCCTTGTCTAGCTATCACTGTTTTAGTGTGTTTGGTTCTTCTTGGTGGCAGCAAGGTCAGGAAGATCAATCAAAGCAGTTGACTTTCACCCTTTCCAACAACCCAAGGACCCGAGTCACAAAAGGGACAACTCCAGTCCTCGAGTTGCTCACATGCAGCCGTGTCCACAAAGTAAAATAGGTAAAAAGGCAGCTCGGATACATGAAACATTTACTTCAATTTTTACATCAATTAACCAAGACCTTAACATAGTTTAAGAAACCCCAGAATATATAACTTAGCACAGTACCTTTTATTTTCAACCTCAAATATTTTCCTCCACAAAGTCCCCTGAAACACCTCATCAAGGTAGTGCTATGTAAAACTGGACTCGATGTTCATTTCATTTGCATGTTATTACCATCATCACAAGGATGAGACTTAATGACCAGAACAGCCAGACTGGAGGCTTCCCATCTTAATCCTGTGGAATCTTGTTCCCACTTCACTGAAATCCTGTTATGTCCTTCGCTCATCTGCAAACTTAATTGGGTCTTAGTCTTTATCTCTTTTCTGTCAGCCAATTATTCTCTCTCCTTATCTTACTGACCAGGATAATTTCAGCACAAACCTTAAACCCTCCAAGTATTGATATCCATATGATCTCTGCCAAACTGGTTACAAGGCATTTTCAAATTCAATTGTAATTTATAATGCTATAGTCTATGTATATTTTACATATTATATTAGTTCTCCTATAATAAACATTTTAATTTATTTTGCCACATCCTGTCAATCAAAGTGTTAATACTATTGATAAAAAAAAAGTTCTTGCCATAAGAAAATGCAAATAATACAATGTAAAACTGAGTTCAGGGGACAAGCATGTAAAGTTTATCAAATTTAGAAAAAAGAATGATAATGTCTAATGCAGATAAGAAAGTGTTATATTTCATTACTAATCAAGGAAATAAAAGTAAAAAAAACTGAGAAGAGCAATTTTTTACTATCAAATTAGCAACGATTTACACAGAGTACTTAATATTTGTTCACTAAAACAAACAAACAAACAAACAAACATTTTCAAGGGGCTGTACATAACTGCCCCGCACAACAATAAAATAAGAGCAAACTGGTACAACTGACTGCAGAGTTGGGTTCAGAGTCCAGCTTGCTCATCTCAGTGTTCTGAGAAACCCCATCCTAGTCTCTACAGGGGCCATTCAGGGGAGCTCCTCCAAGGGACTCCATGTGAAAGATATCCATTTAAGGAATTACGAAACTTCAGACTCTCAAGTTGTCTGAGGAATGGGTACAACTGCACGTCACTGAAGACAGTGTAGATGTTACACTTTTTCCAACAGGCATTCAAACCAGATCTTAACACACACAGTCTTTGATCTAGGTTTGTTATGAACTGAGTGTTTGTGTTCTCAAAAATTCATATGTTGAAGCCCTGAACCCTGATGTGATGGTATTTGGAGGCAAGGCCTTTAGGAGTAATTGTGTTTAAATAAGGTCATAAGGGTGGGATCCCATGATGGATTACTGTCCCTCTGAGAAGAAGAAAAAAGACCACAACTCCCTCTCTTTCAACTATATGAAGACACAGTGAGAAGGAAGCAGGCCCTAACCAGGAACCGAATCTGCCGTCATCTTGATCTTAGACTTTTCAGCCTCCAGAACTATGAGAAATGAAAGTGTGTTGTTTAAGCCACCTAGTCTGTGATATTTTGTTATAGCTGTCCAAGTTCACTAAGGTGAGGTTACTATACTAAGGAAATAATATAAAAATGAACCAAGGTAAATAATTTAGAATATTTAACAAAATATTAGTATTAGTGAAAAATTAAAAACATTCTATTAAGGACATTTAAAAGTAGAGGACAAGACATTAGGTTAAGGAAATTATGGAATAGTCATGCAATGGAACTATGTGACAATAATGAAAATGTCTATTTGTGTAAAAATATAGGAAGTTATTTACCATATATTGTTGAATAAAGTTGTTTAAAAGAATATGCTTGGTCTGCTTAAACATACACAAATATAGAAGAGAGTAGAAAAGAAAGAAAGGGAGTGAAGAAAGAAGTCAGAAATTCTAGAAAAAATACACTTCAATTTTTTTTATTTGTATTTTAAGAAGTAATTGTATAGGTTCTACATTATTTGCTCATTTTCCAAATTTTTAATTATCTGGATTTACTTTTTTTTACATTGTTACTTTTACAACAAAAATAATAAACTGTAAAATAAAATCTAATGAACAAAAGACAAACAGGAAAAAAGCAATAAATGTGATCACCTGCATTTTGGGGGGTATGTAGATACCATTCACTACAAAAAGGAGGACACGTCAATACAAAAGAGAGATGGTATGTGAATGCAGCTATCAAAAGAAATAAAAATGTGCAATTAGCATATGAAAAATTGTTAGCCCAGTGATAGTAAAAATAAGAGGAAAAAAGGAACATAATGAGATAGTATTTTCCGTAGTTATAATAGTTCACATTCTGTGACAAGTGGCTTTAGGCTAGATCCTGTTCTAAGTGCGTTCCATGAACTACTTCATTTAATTCTCTCACAACTACTAAGTACACAGGTACTGTTTTCACTGTCCCCATTTTGCAGGTGAGGAAACATGAATAGAAGGACATGATGACCTCTTCAAGAGCACACAGGCTGCAGGGCTGAGACTGCAGTGTCAGCAGTGCCCAGCCCCAGACCCATGGCTCTTGTCATCACAGGGCAGCTCTCTTGTACCAAATTCCAGCAAATATCATTGATCACACCCAGTGGCAGCCAGGTCTGTAGGAGAGGAAGAGCTGTGGAAAATGTACTCCTAGGTTTGGGAGCAGCTGGTAACTTTTTACTGGAGGGCAACTTAGTCCTGAGGGTCTAGCACGTTAAAATAATGCCCGTTGAATCAGAATTCCCAAGTCCTGAAAGTTATTCTTAGGAAATATACACAGGTCTACACAAAAATTTGTGTAAAAAGTTGCTTATCACGGTGTTACTTAAAATAGAAAAAAATAGGAAGAACATGAATACCTACACAATAGATGAAAGGGTAAATAAAATATAAAACAGCATACAATTATTAAAGACCTGCTCAACATTGTTGAAACTTGCAGTTTTAAGATGAATAAGTTCTGGCAACCTAACATACAGTATAGTGACTATAGTTAATAATAATGTATGCTTTGAAAAAAAAATAATTTAGAATAAATCCTTACAAAGAAAATGAGAAATGCCTTGAAATCTTACAGTTTTCATATGAAAGATCTTTGAGGGTTTCCCAAATTGGTAACAATCCTAAAAATGTATTTGACTTTACAAATAATAAGTTGTGAAGTTATCAAAACAATATATATATATTTTTTTTCTGATCCACCAGAAAAAAAGGAAAAGAGAGAGAGAAAACACTCTCAAGGGCATTTAGGGAACTGGGGATGGGGAAAATGCTAATAATAAAATTGCAATGAGAGAAGTTAAAACTAGAAAATCTCTATGTTCAATATAACCCCAAATTTTTAAAAAGTATTTCATATATACTTATTTGTGCAGTCTCATGTTTACATATCTATTATATATTACATAATATTCAATGTACACATTTTATTTGTAAACATACATGTTTAGTCTCATTTTATGTATTATATAATTAAATAAGTGTAAAAAATATACATATATATAGTTGACAAGATTATATACACAAAAATATTGAGAAGTTTGATGGGGCATCTGGGATTACAGATTTTTAAATTACTTTTCTGTATGTTCAAACTTTTTTATAACAAACATACACTTCTATGTTAGAAACTGTGATGAGGAGCTGGAGACCAGAGGGACAACTGGAACGGAGTAGTTCTCTCACTCTCTCCAGGACTCCAACCATATCACGTCATCCACCCAGCATGGCAGTCAGCCAGACAGTCAGAAGGGGGCTTAAGGAGGCCACAAGATGAGCCAGTGACAAATGACAAGGGTCAGCAGCAGCAACAGCAGTGCCTTGCCTCCTGCATCAGCTAAGAAGCAAACTATGACTGCTTCTTTCTACCAAATCTCACGCGACAGGTGCAAAATAAGTATGTAACCTGTATTAACCCAGGACTATGAACATAGGGGAATTCTGGAAAATGTAGTTCTGGCTCAGCTAAGTTGACCGAGCTAAATCCACCAAGGTCTGTCTCCTTAATGCCATTGACCTCAACATAGGGTGCTTTTTCAAAGAATCTGTGAGTGAGAAGTTGGAAGCAATACCTCAACTTATAAACATGCTTCCCTTGACATGTAAAATAAAAGTCCCTGCTAACTTCTGAAAGTTTGGTTTACTTAGCCAGTCCCATTTTCCTTACTCTTAAGAGTAATAAAAATTTTTCTCCTGACATGTGATAACTAAAAAATCTGCTTTGACCATGTCAGCTAAATTATAGTGCCTTGGAAAATCTGGGATAAGCTAGCAGTCATGTTCCCAGATTATCAAAAGATGGTTTCCAGACATGCAGGCACCAGAAAAAGTAACAAAAGAACCTAGCATCCTTCTTGTAACACTTACCCTAGATTCATGCATGTAGGATGTAACCTATGTAACAATCCAAAATGTGTGTGTGTGTGTGTGTATCCCATAGAAAAACTGGTGTCATACATAATAAGGGGTGCTCTTCTCTTCTCTCTTTTTTGATTCTCCCCATTTCTTGTGTTTATAAAATGCTAAGCTCTGCTGGTTCCCTTCGGAGCCCATTTCTCAGGGTGATCTGACCTACGCATTTCCCCATTTGCAACTGTCATATTGGTTTGCAATTGCCATACTTTGTATGTTCAATCTCAGTTTCTTTTAGGTCAACATATATAAAAATTTTTTAAAAAGAAAGAAAGAAAAAAAACCCTATTTACTCCTGAGAGTTAAGAAAACCAAACTCCATTTCCCTTACTTTAGGGAATAAGACAGATCTTTTTAAAAATTTTACTTGGCAGAACAGAATATCTATTAGAATATTTATCAAATATGAAGCTATTGCTTCCAACTTTCACTCTGAAAGGAAAAAGGAAAGAAAGAAAAAGAAAGGAAGGAAAGAAGGGAGGGATGGAAGAAGGAGATGAAAGAAAGAAAGAGAAAGAGAGAAAGAAAGTCATTTTTACCCAGAAAATAGGTAAATTGCTACAGACGGATAACAAAATAGTCCAAACTACCTTACCTTCCTTATGTGAAACATTCGCCCCTTTGGAATTATTTACTTCAGCTGGTTCCAAAAATTTACATTTGGCAGAAGTACAAGTGCCCTCTTCTGAAGTAGCATACAACTAGGTCTGGCTGCCTTAAATCTTTTCCAAAATGGGCAGTTTATAAATAAATAAGCAAGCAAACATACAAGTATATTTTCACTATACATTGACAGTAGTGTCCATTCTTGTTATTTGCTCATTTGGCACTTCTGGAATTTGTAGCACTTCTCTGAAAGTGCACCATTTATTTAAAGCCAATCAAGAAAATTTCCAGTTTTGGGCCGGCCCGGTCGCGCACTGGATAGTGCGCCGCTTGGGAAGCGTGGCGGCGCTCCCGCCCGAGGGTTCGGATCCCGCATGCAGACCGGTTCCGGCTCACTGGCTGAGCGAGGCACGGGAGCGACACCGAGGGTTGCGGTCCCGTTGCCGGTCCCCGGTCCGGTACGGGGGCAACACTGAGGGGTGCACCATTTATTTAAAGCCAATCAAGAAAATTTCCAGTTTTGGGCCGGCCCGGTCGCGCACTGGATAGTGCGCCGCTTGGGAAGCGTGGCGGCGCTCCCGCCCGAGGGTTCGGATCCCGCATGCAGACCGGTTCCGGCTCACTGGCTGAGCGAGGCACGGGAGCGACACCGAGGGTTGCGGTCCCGTTGCCGGTCCCCGGTCCGGTGCAGGGGCAACACTGAGGGTTGCGATCCGTTGCCGGACACGGAAAAAGACAAAAGACAAAAAAAAAAAAAAGAAAATTTCCAGTTTTGAGCCCCTGAAATATTGACAGTGAAATTCAAGAATTGGAAAATGGTAAAACTGAAAGGCAACTGGAGAGAAAGGAAAATTTACTACAGATATAGAGAAATGGGAGGTAAATGAAAATACTTAGCTTATAGGTTATATTCATTTTACACGTCAAATTCTGTCAGATGCAACTCTGCTGATCACTATCTCAGCCTTTTCTAAAGACTGTCATATCTATCAATTTGAAATATTTTCTCTGCTAAATTGATTTTCTGACAGGTCATTATTTTCCCTCAAATAAAACAAGCCATCTCAATAAAATACAGAGAATTTAAAAAATAATGTTTGTGTTTCCAACACAGAGAAGTATCAAAATTTTTAAGATAAAGCCATTTTAAGCTAAAATTCATATTACCGCTTAGAAAGACTCTCTCTCCATGAAATGTCCCTTCTTTTCTATATTTATATGCCTACATCATGCTGACTAATTAGCATGTGTGACAAGGTTGTAAATTTCACTCCCAGCTCTGACAGCTAGCTAATCGATCAATGCTATTAGTTAAAAGCCAAGCGAATGAAAGAGCAAAAGTACGTTATCTTTCGGAGAAATCACTTTATTTCACATTTTGAGGTAATTTTGTCTGGGTTTCTGCATCTTATTATGTAAAAGTCTTTGAAAATAAAGGACATAGTCCTTTAAAATTTAGAAATTGGATTAGGGTTACTGTGTGAAACCTTCAGCAATAAACAAATTTTAGGTTCTATGTACTTACCTAAACTAAACGTGATAAATTGTTTCACCCTCCCCAAAGCCCAACACCAAGTATGGATCATGCAAACGCCTGAAGACTCTGGTGCTGAACTCAAAGGGTTCTCATTTAATCCCTAGCAATATAATGATTTTTGTAGACACATTATGACTGGTGCCATGTGCTTCTCTTCCCTGTACCATTTTTCCCGACCTACACACACATATACTGAACTCTGACAAAGATCAAATACAAACACCAGCTCAATAGAAACTTCATTTACTATCTTGTCTTAGTGGTGCCACATTTCTCTCTTCAGTCATCCCAAATTCTTAAACCCACAATCTCCATATACTTGCATATTTCATATAAAGCACAAGTATTATATGAGTTCACTGGAGTGAGTAAATTCAAGATATTTCCTTGTAAAAATAACCAGCTGGAACTTGAAGTTTAATCCAGCTTTAAATGATACATAATTTCTTAAAAAACTGAAATCTTTCATAAAAAAAGGGAAGATGTGCTTAGCTAGTTTAGGGACCCTACCCCATTTCTCCTGCTGACATGGAACCCCCTGAACATTGATATATAGAGCTTGCTTTTGGTTAAGCTTTAGGCAAATGACCTACATCACCGTTCCTACTCTAGGTCCCAATCAAACCTAGGTGGCTCTGTATATCCACAAAATAGGCTGGAGCAGAATGTCTATATGCCAAATGTGCTACAGCCAAAACACAAAGAGGTCTACACACTCTCAACTTCTTTTTAGTTTTGAGTGGTGCGAGCTGCAATAATCTGCCCTTACCTGGGAAAGAAATTTCCAACATGACCCAAACCCTTTGAATCCTTACAAGTTTCATTGATGTGGCTGGATCTTGAATTATCATTGAGTTTATTTCTTACCCTCTGGAGTGCATGTATTAAGACCTTCAACATATGTGCCACTTCTCACCTATCCAGTCTGATTAACTTAACATGATGTCATTATCATAATGGACCCATAAGATGTTCTGCAGACTATCCAGATGGTCCAGTTACCATTGGGCTATATTATGAGAGAAAGAAGGAAAGTTAACATAGTCCTGGG
Source organism: Galeopterus variegatus (assembly GCF_000696425.1). Taxonomy (NCBI): domain Eukaryota; kingdom Metazoa; phylum Chordata; class Mammalia; order Dermoptera; family Cynocephalidae; genus Galeopterus; species Galeopterus variegatus. The sequence continues at coordinate 171,971 of NW_007728942.1, forward strand.
GCAAAGTTTAATGTATACTGCTAAAGGTTCCCACTTGCATTACCCAGGTTCCCAATCTTAAGTTTCAAGGTCATCAACTTGGTGTAGGAGCTTGGCTGGGGCTGAGATTTCAACCTCCTCTAAAGTTCCATTACTCTCATAATTAGACCCTGAACATTTTCTCCGTTCCATCCGCCTTCTGGCTACAGAATGTTAGGGTTTCCTTAAAGGTTATCAAGAAAGTCCTCTGAATTTCACATCTTGCCTTAAACTTTGGATTACCCTGAGCCTGTTATTATCTGTCTATAACACAGTCAATGATGCTCAGGAGCCATCACCTGATTCTATAATAAACATTTCTCTTATACTCCTCTAGTGCTGGAGCTAATGGAGCAGCCAGTACCTGCGCTGCCCCACCCCCTTGATCCCCTCTGAGTTCACTGCTGGTAAACCTTTTAACAACCTCACTGCTACAGCAAGCTGTGGACTATCAATGTGTTATCTACAAGTGCTGTGCTTCTCCTTGTCCACTTTCTGGAAAGTGATCCTTCACCATTTTCCTGTTTTTGAGTCTGCTATCTAGGACCACTTCTGATACCAACTGTCTTGGACTCTGTTCCTTAGAAATAAACACTGAAATGGAGAATTCCATAGAGAGCATTTACTGGAAGGTGATTTTTGTGGAATACACCAGTAAGGACATGAAAAAGGTAGTACTGAAAAGTCAGAGAAGCCAACCGGTAATGTAATTGCAACTGAGACTCGAGATGATCCTACAGGAGACTCTGAGGCTGGGATGGCACTTCAGAGGTAGGCAAAAGACCAGGCCTTATCTCCCCCATATGAACTGCTCATTGGTCACAGGTTACTCCTGGGAGAAGGCATATGTTTAGGGGAGGCAGTAATCTACGACTGAGGATAATACCCACTGAGGGGTTCAGAAATGATTGGTCAACAACAAATAAAATGAGCATATCATCCCTGAAGATGGAGTCCAGAAAGAGCCCCCAATATCTCCTACTCTTTAGTAAAGGCTATGGGTAAACAGGATATTGAGCAAATCTTTGAGATTAGAAAAGAAAGATTTTTGAGTTTTGGTGAAGCTATGCCACTGAAATGTAGCAGGGCTGACAGGCCTTGGAGGTGGCAGGGTAACATGAATTCACAGAAACTTTTGCATATCTTGAAATTAAGAATTACATATAGCCACAAACCAGTGTATCCCTTTGTCTCTAGATGATTGACTAGCATTACTGGAACATGCATTTGTTTGTATGAGACATTGCCAAGATTCTAAGTCAAACCTCTCATCATACATCAACAGGAAGGAGAAAAGACTTCTTTGTGTGTATTGAGATTTTTAGAAACTCTTTTGTGAGCTGTAAAACACAGCACTGTATGACACAGTTTGGAAAAATCAGGCCTCGGGGGAATGCAAGTTGCTACTGGATTGATTTAGAGTGAAACCTCACGGAGGCAACTTGACTTCACAGGAGACCAGAGGGACTCACGGATTTTTTACTTCTAGTGAAGCTAATTTGGAAGGATGAATAGAAAGAGGTCACATTGATTGCCTCAGAGAGTAAAAGAGAGGAGCTGGATGGAGGCTTCTGTTGAGACTTGGAAGCTAGAACAGCAGCAGTGACTCAGTTCCCTTTCCACAGCTTCCTGGGAAGCAGGGATAAGCAGGTCCCCATCAGAACAAGCTCTGGTAGAAGCTTCACCTAATAATTACGTTAGGAGTGAGCACCCTGTTATCTACAGGATATATGTGACCTCTGGGTACTGGGATCCAGGATGCGTGTAAGAAATTCTGGTTTCTGCTACAGCAAAGACCATGCATTGAATCTCCCTCCAGAATGTATGGCAGGAAATGTGAGTGAGTCTTGGACTGAATGGTTCATTATTTCTGACTACAAGAAAGTAAAAGCTTGGGAGACACAACCCCACAGTTTGCAGAAGACTAAGTCCCTGCAAAGAGAAGTTAAACAATCAGGGAGCCCAGGCAACGATACCCCTTCACGTTCTGTAAGCATCCGAGACACAAGGAGGAATCCCGGCTCTGAGGACAGAGGATGGGGCTCAAGAACCCAGATGGAAAGGCTGCCCTCTTCCCTAGTGTCTTCTGATGTCAGCGTGATCAAGGTGACAACATCTAATCATTCCACATTGTCCAAGACACACAGAAGCAGGATAGGTGGCCCTTGCCTGACAGCACTGAGGTATGGACCGTACCACTGAGCAGAGGGCTCCCTCTGCGTCTGAGCCAGACCTTGTGACACAAAGCTCATCACAGCCTGGCGCCACCGCATACTGGAGCCAGCAGTGCCTGTTGGTTCTTATCTCACATAACACCCACAGGAGAATTTAGGTTTCATTGTGGCTTTTTTCAAATCTCTATTTCTGTTCAACTTTTAAAGATCTATTATTTTTCTTAAACTTTTGATTGGCAGATATTAGATCTCTCTGTTTACCACCTCTCTGCCTTAGAGCCCTGTCACTATTTTAATCTCTTTATCTATATCACACTTTATAGAAATTTCACTCTAATTCCTTCAAATTGACTAATTATCTCTTTAAAAGTATTCAGAGTGCATCCCGCCTATGGAAAGATATATCTATATATAAAAATACTTTTTCCAGGATTTTCACTTGGTTCTTTTCACATCTACCTCTCATATCTCCACATGTGTTCTTTTTTCTCTCTTCAAGGTTTCTAGCCATTCTTAAAGCCATTTTGAGATTGCTTTACTCAGTTTATCTTTTGAGAGTAGATTCCATCAGGGTGGTGGCTCTTGCTGTCTTATGTCAGTTTTATTTATGCGCTTTGCAGTCACTTCTTAAATAGATGGAGGGTTTTTAAAATCAGTTCTTTCTTCCACTCTGCCTGCCTTTACTCCACCTGTGTCCTCCTACCACACTATAAGACCCACCAAGCCAGAAACAGGTGTTAAATAGCATCGAGCTCCCATTCAGAAATGAGCTTTGGATGCCACGGATCACTTTGCTGAGCCAGTGTGGCATGATTCACGTCCTGGCCTGAAATATTTCTGCATCTCCTTGTTGACTGTCTCAGATAATTAGTTTTTATTAGCCATAGTCCTAGAAAATGCCACTTTCCAAGTTTTTGTCAACTCTTGCCCCAGTCCCTGTTCAATCAGCAATGTTGATCTTGATCTCAGACCTACACTGGATATTCTTAGTAACCATCATTTTAAAGGAATTTAAAATCTCATGAAGAAAAGGAGAAAAAACATACAATGCAGTAATCAGAACTAAAGCTGTAGTCCTGCTGTACTCCAGCTCTGAAAAATGCAGAAGTTTTCATGATCCACTCAGCTATCGGCTACTATCACAAAAGGCCAAACTGCCTATTGAACAGGGCAGCATGGAAGTCAGAAATATACCAGGGCACCAGAGGATTTTTTTGTTTTGTTGCCATTTAATAAGAAGTATATTAATGTAAAGAAAAAGGCCAACTGATAGATAACACACAATGTAACCTGAGACATAAGCCTGGCATTATTCTCCTTTAGTGACTAGAAAGCAACGTGTTTGGCAAATCATGTGAAGTACTGTGTTAGCAGGTAACTTGCTATCTAATATAGTAGTCACAACAATCCAATGGAGTAAATATTATTAAAGCCACTTTTCAGTCTAGAAAACTGAGTGTAAATAAGGCTATAGTTTGAAAGACAAAGTCATGCAGTTAGAAAGGAAAAAACTTGGACTTTAACGTGGATCTAGTGAATCCAAAATTCATGAATTAAAACATATGCATAAACGTTAAGCAAATACAAAAATTTCAAACATACTAATAATTAGAGAAATAGTGCAGAAATCCCCTATATACCCAACGTAAAACTTCAGCAGTTACTAATACTTGAACATTTGTTTTATCTATCTATGCCTTTTTAAAAGACAGTTTATGGGTTTTCATATCATTTCAAATGTTTCAGTATGCATCTTTGAAAACTACAGACACCTTCATACATAACCACAATGCCATTATCACAGTGCTATTGTCTGAACGTTTGCATCATGTTCAGAGCAAATTCATATGATGAAATCCTAACACCCAAGATGATGGTATACGAAGTGGAGGGCTTAGGAGGTGATTAGGTTGTGAAGGCAGAAACCTCATGAATGGGATTAATGCTATGATAAGGGAGACCCCAGAGACATCTTTACCCCTTTCACCATGTGAGGTTACAGTGAAAAGACTCTCATCTATGAACTAGGAAGTGGGCCCCACCAGGCACCAAGTCTGCTTGGCTTGATCTTGAACTTCTCAGCCTCCAAAACTGTGAGAAATAAATTTCTATTATTTAGAAGCAATGTAGTTTGTGGTATTTTGTCATAACAGCCTGAAGGAACTAAGGCACATACCTAACAAAATGAAAAATTTCTTATCACTTAAAATTCTGCCCATAATTAAAATACCTGTTTTATCTACAAAACATTTCATCCAACAACCACAGAAAATACATTCTTCTCATCAGCACATGCAACATTCTCCAGGATAGACCACATGTTAGGTCACAAGTCTCGACAAATTTTTAAAAATTGAAATCATTTCAAGTATCTTTTCAGATCACAATAGATTAAAACTAGAAATCAATAACAAGAGAAATTCTGGAATACAAACACATGGAAATTAAACAACATGCTCATGAACTATCTATGGGTCCAAGAAGAAATTAAACAGGAAAACAAAAAAATTCTTGAAACTAATGAAAATATAGACATATTATACCAAAACCTGTGGGATACTGAAGAAGCAGTACTGAAAGAGAAGCTTATTGCAATAAATGCTTACATCAAAAGAATAGAAAGATTTCAAATAAACAATCTAATGCTACGCCTCAAAGAACTATAAAAACAAGAACAATCCAATCCCCAAATCGGTAGATGGAAAGACATACTTAAGATCAAAGCAGAACTAAATGAAATAGAGACCCAAAAAATGGTACAAAAGATGAATAAAACAAAAAGTTGGTCTTTTGAGAAGATAAGCATAATAGACAAACCACCAGCCAGATGAACTAAAAAAAGGAGAGAGAAGACCGAAATAACAACATCCCTTCATGATAAAGACCCTTAACAAATTAGCTATAGAAGGAAAGTATTTCAACACAATAAAAACCATATATAACAAATGAGGAAAAGCTGAATACTTTCCCCTTAAGAACTGAAACAAAACAAGTATGGCCACTGTCACCACTCTTACTTAACGCAGTATTGGAAGTACTAGCCAGAGCAATCAAGCAAGAGAAAGAAATAAAGGGCATCCAGATTGGAAAAGAAGAAGTCAAATTGTCACTGTTCACAGATGACATTCCATGTTCTTGGACTGAAAGAATTAAAACTGTGAAAATATCCATACTACCCCAAATGATCTACAGATTCAATACAACCCCCATCAAAATACCAATGACTTTCTTCACAGAAAAAAAAAAAAAAAAAAAAAAAAAAAAACTGTAGCATTCATATGGAACAACAAAAGACCCTGAATTGCCAAAGCAATCCTAAGCAAAAGAATAAAGTTGGAGGCATAACACTACCTGACTTCAAATTAAACTACAAAGATATAGTAACCAAAACAGCAAATAGCATGGTACTGGCATAAAAATAGACAGTATGGAGGTTTCTCAAATACCTACAGATAGAACTACCGTATGATCCAGCAATCCCACTGTTGGGCATATACCCAAAGGAATGGAAATCATCACATCAAAGAGATACCTTCACTCCTATGTTCATCACAGCTCTATTTACAGTAACCAAGGCATGGAACCAACCTAAATGTCAATTTTTGGATGACTGGATAAGGAAAATGTGGTATATATACCCAATGGAATACTGCTCAGACATAAAAAATACATGAAATTCTGCCATTCACATGGATAAGCTTGGAGAAAACTATGTTAAGTGAATAAGCCAGGCACATGGCTTATTATTAAAGAGAAATACCACATGTCCTCACTCATAAATGGGAACTAAAAAAAAAAAAATAAACAAGTAAAGTTAAAAAGAAAGAAAAATGATACAACATTTACAATAATTCATTAAACTTTCGAAAGGAGAGAACAGAACTGGGGTTACCAGAGGTAAAGAAGGGGGAGGAGGAGGGAGGTAAAGGAGGAATCAATAAAGGGACACTAAAAATGATAACATTGTATAATATCTAATATACTAATTATCCTGATTTTAGCATCACATATTGCACATAGGTATTGATATGAAAATCTGTACCTTACAGACATGTACAATCAATTACGTTTCAATAAAAATAAATAAATTAATTAATTAAATAAAAGAATATATTTTAACATCATGTCTCTCTCTGCAATGTTCTTTCCTTTTCTCTCTGTGTGTGCACCCATAGCAAACCTACCTACCTTATGAACTATTATTGACTGAGTTGTGCAAGCCCTCTATGTGCTTACTAAATTTTTGTTCACTGATTTACTTAGGTTTGTTAGAGGTATATTAAAATGTCCTCTGTTTAATGGTGACTTATCTTTCTCTTTTCTTGTATCCCAGAAATTGTGACATATGCAAGTGGCCGATGTGTTGTTTCATGAATACATATTAACTGACTTATCTTCAAGTGCATAGTGTTCTGTAGTACTATAAACTGGACTTCTTTGCCTTATATGATGCTTAATGCTTTTTGACCTAAATTCTATTCTGTCATCAAAATTGTGATCTATGCCATTCTTTTTATTTGCACTTGTCTGATATAAATTTGCCCATCCCTCTATTAATAACTTCACTAAATCATATTTTCTAGTGTCTTTCATATGTTACATAGAGTTGAATTTGCTCTATTAGCCAAATTGAGACTTTTTCTTATAACGAGTGATTTATACTCAAAATTTTTTTTTTTTTTTTTGTCTTTTGTCTTTTTTCCGTGTCCGGCAATGGATCGCAACCCTCGTTTCATGAATACATATTAACTGACTTATCTTCAAGTGCATAGTGTTCTGTAGTACTATAAACTGTACTTCTTTGCCTTATATGATGCTTAATGCTTTTTGACCTAAATTCTATTCTGTCATCAAAATTGTGATCTATGCCATTCTTTTTATTTGTACTTGTCTGATATAAATTTGCCCATCCCTCTATTAATAACTTCACTAAATCATATTTTCTA
>NW_007728942.1:179825-183239 GCF_000696425.1 Galeopterus variegatus
GGAGCGCCATCGCGCTTCCCAAGCGGCGCACTATCCAGTGCGCCACCGGGCCGGCCCCTATACTCAAAATTTTTATATGGACTATATGTTTGGGTTAGTGCTGTAAGATCATTTATGCTATATTACTGAGTGATATGAGTATGAGGTCTGTTATCTTAACTCATTCTTTTTTAATATCTTTTAATAGAAAAGGTGTCATTAAAAATTTTTTTCTTGGGCTGGCCCGGTGGCACACTGGAGAGTGCGCCGCTTGGGAGCGCAGCGGCGCTCCCGCCGAGGGTTCGGATCCCATGTGGAGACCGGTTCCTGCTCGCTTGCTAAGCGTGGTGCGGGCGCGACACCGAGGGTTGCGATCCTGTTTCCTGTCCCCGGTACGGGCGCGACACCAAGGGTTGCGATCCCGTTACCGGTCAGTAAAAAAGACAAAAAGGAAAAAAAATTTTTTTTTCTTTTGTCTAATGATTAGTTATGTAATATCGTTAGGACTCTTCTTTCTTTATACTCTTATCCAATTTCTACCCTTGAAGTAAGCCAGAAACCACTCTTTCCTCCCAACAACTACACTCTTCAATTGTAGTCACTTGTATTATGTTTGGTGTTACTCTCTGTAACACTTGATTTGTCAGCATTATGACGATCCTGAAGTTTTTCCTACTGTCCTCTTTTTTTCACACTTCTCTCCCCATTTATTAGACATATAATTAGTACATATATCTTTAACTCTAATCTTAATTGTAAATCTTAGTTCTACATTTAAACATATTTAATGATCACCTTGGAATTCATGTTGAAAGTTTACAAACATGTTGTGGTGGCTTCAAGTATGTTTATAGGAGGCTCCTTCAGAATGGCTTCTTGAAACATTTCTTTAAGTTTACAGACATGTGGTTGTGTATATACAGCCAGCCCTTTGTATCCACGGGTTCCTTTTGCTTGGATTCAACCAACCATGGCTCAAAAATGTAGTTAGGCTGACAGTGGTCAAGTCTGTACTGATTATGTACAGACTTTTTTCTTGTGATTATTCCCTAAATGATACAATGTAACAGATATTTACATAGCATGTGCATTGTATTACATACTATAAGTAATCGGGAGATGATTTAAAGTATACGGGAGGATGTGTATAGGCTATACGCAAACACCACACCATTTTATATTAAGGACTTGAACATCTAAGGATTTGGGTACACAAGAAAGGTTCTGGAACCAATCCCCTATGGATACCAAGGAACAACTGTACATATATATCAGCAATGGATAAAATTTGTTTTTTTCTAATATCCTTTCTTTGAGTGTGTTAAATATTGGTCCCTTTTCCCCCCTCCCATTCTTGCATAAAAGGAATTGAGTGAAGTCTAAAATGTTTCTGATTTTCCTTTGTCTGGATGCCCAAGGGATTTTTTTCCTTTCTTTAAAGACCAAAAGCTTTACTAGGATACATATCTGTGTTGTTTGTTCTGGTTTTGTTTGCCCAGACATATGTTGCTTCCTGTCAATACATAGATTTCAGTATATAGAATTATTTCAGGAAATTTTTCATAAACTCAGAGTCCCATTTACTGGAGTCAATCATTGTCTGTTGCATTGTTATTATGTTCACTTCATCTTTGTTCCAATAATAAATCAATATATGTTTACGTCTTATTCTCTTTTGTGATGCCCATATTTAAGTGGTTGGTTTTCCTAGACTACTAAAGGATGTTTAGGTATGAGGGTATTTGGGCTACAGTAGAGTTTTACTGTGCAAGGAAGGGAGGGGCTATCCTTGCTGCCAGGTGAGAAGTCCATGCGGCCCCTGTGCACTCCACAACACCATGGGGAGGGGCCTCATTAACAGCTGCTGGTGATGAAAGTCCCAGATTCTTACACGACCATTTCTGACCACCCTGGTCGAATCCTGGGCACCTCTTTACAGCTTCACAAGGGTGAGAGGCTCCTTCCTCAGCCTTTACAGGTATGAGTGAGGGTAAGGTCCCAGTTTTCCTGTGTTGTCTGGCTGGATTAGAGTGGTGATCATCTCAAAGTTTTCTGTTCATTTCCTGGTTCTTTGGCTACAGAACACAAGATTTTTGGGGTATTCAGGGGGTTTTTTTAGTTGTTTTTTTGCTTTTTTCCCCTACATTTGCTGGCATTTCTAGGTGGCCAGCTTCTTTACCTTCAAGTCTAGAATACATGAGGCAAAAAGAAAATCCAAAGAACTCACCACCATGTCATTACTGAGTTTCCAGAGATCCTATCTGGCCTGACTTCTCTCCAATTTCGGAGTCCTCTTATGTTTGTTTTGTATATAATGCCCAGTGATTTTACTTGTATTTAGCAAGAGGAATAGGGAAAAGTACAATTACTCCTTTTTCCCAGAAGCAGAATTCTCACATTATTTTATTTTATAAAATGCTTTGCTAGATAGAAAAATAATGCCATTAGATTAATTAATTAATAATGCCATAAGCTATTTATGTAGTTAACCTCCAGATAAAAATGAATAAGCAAAGGAAAACTTGAAGAACGAACAAGGATCAACAAATGGTCAACCAAGAAGTGAAGAGGGTGGAAGCAAGTGATATTGGAACTAGTCTTGAATATACTTTGAGAATATTTTCCACAGAATTTATTTTACATATAAATAGGGTAATTTATATGTACATATATATTACCTATATGCACAGGGTAATTACCTAGCCTCAGAGGCAATACTAGACAGTAGCCAAGATGACAAAGATAGTTGAAAATATTGGACAAAAAATAGAAAAGATTCTTTTCAGAAGGAATTTTGTGAGATGCAGTGAAAATGTAGGAATTCACAGGTAAGTATTCAAAGACAAATCCTTACCTACACTGCTTTGCCGGTACTGGGCCACTTGGAAATACTTCCTATTACGTCTCCAATGGGCATATGCCTTTCTTAAAATAGACACAATTTCAACAGAGCTAAAAGGCAACCAACAGAGTGGGAGAAAATATTTGCAAATTATACATCCGACAAAGGATTAATTTCCAGAATATACAAGGAACTTAAACAACTTTACAAGAAAAACACAAGCAACCCAATAAAAAAATGGGCAAAAGAGCTAAGTAGGCAATTCTCTAAGGAAGATATACAAATGGCCAACAGTCATATGAAAAAATGCTCAACATCACTCAGCATCTGGGAAATGCAAATCAAAACCACACTAAGATACCATCTCACCCCAGTTAAAATGGCTCAAATCCAAAAGACTCTGAAAGATAAATGCTGGCGAGGTTGTGGAGAAAAAGGAACTCTCATGCATTGTTGGTGGGACTGCAAAATGGTGCAGCCTCTATGGAAAATGGTATGGAGGTTCCTCAAACAGTTGCAGATAGATCTACCATACGACGCAGCTATCCCACTGCTAGGAATATATCCAAAGGAATGGAAATCATCAAGTCGAA
>NW_007728942.1:184229-193166 GCF_000696425.1 Galeopterus variegatus
AAGTAATACCACATGTTCTCACTCATTGGTGGGAGCTAAAAAAATAAATAAATAAAAATTAAAAAAAATAAACAAATTAATTCACCCATATACACACACAAAAAAACCGGTGGGGGGGGGGGAAGAAGATATAACAACTATACCTTTTTGAAGTTCTTGCAACAAGTAAACGGAAAGGACATTCTTGGGGGGGAGGGGAGAGAGGGAGGAGGGAGGGAGGTGTTGGTGATGGGCCATAATAATCATATACATTGTATATTGACAAAATAAAAATTTAACGAAAAAAAAAAAATAGACACAATTTCTGTTTAAAAAGCCAGAAAAAAATTTTTGATAAATTCTTCCTCTTCGACCTCTAAAATCTATTACCAAGATTAAATATAAATTTCAATACTATTTTCTTCTTTCTAGCCTACCTCTCTTACTTTTAATAATCATTAATATTTTATTAATTATTAATATAATAAATATATTTTGTATCTATTAATTAGTTACTGGATTTTTATTTATATGCCTCTTGTTACCAAAATTTGCATTAACATAATTTCTTTGATTTTTTATTTACTGGGCAAATTTCTGGTATAATCAGGATAGAATCATGTTTAGCTTGAGATAAATTTTATGTTTTATTCACTTTTTGCATTAATGTATTTGTTATTCTTCTTCAAAATAAGTGTTCTCTGTTTTCTGCTCTCATCAAACATTTCTCTTTCCTACTAATCAGATAAATGTTTGCTCAATACAGTATTTGCCTAGAAAATATTTTATTCTCTGTTCTATCTGGTAATTAAAGGATGATTTTATTTCCCAAAGAACAAAGAATATCAAGTGAAGCATAAAATAATATATTCTCTTATATAATCTATAGAAATTTTTATGACAGGAAAATAATTTGTTCATCAAATGATAGGAAAATAAAACTGGTCTCAAGAGCATAATAGAAACATTTTAAAAAGCAATGGAAGAGTTAAAGACAAATACCTTAAAATTAGGTCTTGCAACCATGAAATGGTTTCCCTGAAACATTTCAAAACATTTTGCAAACATAAATTATACTGTTCTAAGAATTCTGTGAGGATAAGATTAGTTAAAGACAAATACCTTAAAATTAGGTCTTGCAACCATGAAATGGTTTCCCTGAAATATTTCAAAACATTTTGCAAACATAAATTATACTGTTCTAAGAATTCTGTGAGGATAAGATTAGTGACAATATAAAATCACAGCTAGACAGGAAAAATAAGTTCTAGTGGTCTGCAGTAGTACTAGGGATATATAATTAACAATAATTTATTCCATATTCTCACTTGGCTAGAAAAATGGAGCTCAAATGCTCTCATCAAAAAGAAACGATAAATTTTTGTGATGTTGAATGTGCTAATTATCCTGATTTGATCATCACACATTTTATACATGTATTGAAATAAAACCCTGTATTCCATAAATGCATACAATCAATACACATCAATTAAAAATAAACTATAAAAAAGACAAAAAAAATTAGTGACAATTAGTTTTTTCATATTAGAAATAAGAAAACTAAAACACAGAGATTCAAAGCCTTGGGTCAAAGTTTTTAAAATCAGAAGAAGAAAACCAATTTATAAATCTCTTTTTTCTAAATTATATATCCATGAAAACGTGCTTTTGCAAGTATTTAGCCAGACTCAGTACATGGGTTCTCTTCCCAGCCTCTCTCACACACACACATACACACAAGTTAAAATGACAGAATGCAATTTTAGAGTAATCACAAAATTTTAATACAGTTCTAATACTTAGAATCCTAAATTAAAATGTAATGCAGGAGAAAGAAGCCTTGGGCTTCTGTCAAAACAGAGACAGGAATTGGAATATTCAGAGTTCTATACTATCTACTTCTATTTCTCAAGAGAAATTTTAGCAAGTAAAAATAGCAATTTTGGTTTTAGCTGATTTTATTGGCTTAGTGTCCTTAATTACATCACCAAATCCAATACTACAACCTCTGCCTGTGGTCGCATAAAAGCAAGGCAAAAGCCCCTGGAATTTCTGTCGGCATAGAGGTGCACAGTGAGAACTGGATTGAAGTCGCTGAGATGAATATAGCTGAAATTTCAAAGACCATTTTTTTCTTTTGTTTTAGTTTTAATCCTGTTCACCATACCATTCAGCTGCAGTGCCACACAAACATGCACACATGCAAAACACACATATACACATCCTGGATTTGATTTCAAAGTGAATCTATCACTAAAACTGGAAACTCAATTACTTGCAAAACTTCTCCATGAAGACAGGATGTTATTGTGTTTAACGACCAATACTAGTAGCCATTTGCCTATGTCCTATTGAACAGTTAGCGTAAACACTTCACTGTCTTCAATTTTAACAATACTCACATGTAATTGTCACTCCTGTAAATTATCAATGCTGTAGAAGCATTGATAATTGTAGAAGAAACTGTATAGCTTCAACTAAGTTAAAATATTATTACCATTATTATATATTGTTAGTATTACTAAGAGTGGCAATCTCTTAGGCTTGATATTTCAATAGCATATTACATAGGTATTTCTTTGATAGTGGAAACAATTATTTCTACTGGAATCTCTCAGTTCTATAAAGGGAAATTACTTTTCACAACAGAAGCATATATATTATGTAAAAATAATATCTTTGCTCTTTTCCTACATAGAAATGTCAAATGCTAACAAAGTTTACATTAAAATGAGTGATTTTTTTTTTTTTTTTTTGCGATCAGGTCCATGAAAGGTATTTTCCCCTCTATTTTCTTTCACCGTTTTTGACTTTTCATCTTTTCCCATAGTTATTTCTGTGCATGTCTTATTACTATCATGAAAATAAGCACTCTGGGAACAAGATACATGTCTGATTCATGTTTACATTTAATTAATAAATATGTAGCTAGGTAAACATTTTGAATGAATGACATATTGTTACACTGCTTTACATTTACAGTTTATATAAAGACATACACTATCTTACTCAACCATCACAAAAATGTAAAATTAATTCATCTATTAGCCCCTCTATGGATGAGGAACATAAGAACCAGAGAGTTGTGTCCCACAGCTTACAATAAGCCAAATTAGCAATGTACTCGCTCAGATTTCCTAACGTCTAAATCCATGTTCCTTTCTCTTTGCCTTTAAAGCACCCATGTATAAAGGAAAATCATCAGCCACTTTCTGTCATGGAACAGACAGCTAAGTCTGAATCAAAATATATAAATTATCACACTCCACACTCTGTAGATAAACAGAGATTAGGGTCTGCCAAGGCAGAGTAAAAGGTTTCATGGTCAAACGAAATAATTAATATATATATCTCTCTTTCTCTTTCCCAATTCGATGGGACAGAATTTAATATAAATACTAATGTAGTCAGACATTAGAGATTTTAAATCTCTATTTCAACCAGTTAGTTACTAGATGTGTGACGTTGACCTGGTGTGTTCTCTAAGCTTCAGTTTTCGTATCTGCAAAATGTGAATAATGACACTAATTTCTCAGGGTTGTTGTGAAGGTATTTCTCCCCATTTTCCAGCTGTACCCAGTCACTCATGTTAGACTATTCTCTTTCATGTAGATACTGATCTTCTAATGCCAAGAATTCTACCTTTAGTTGTACAGAAATGGAGACTCGATGTCTCAGACTTTTGACAAAGTGAAGTACAATTCAGAGGTGAGGCTATCTGGGGCGTGAACTCATGACAGTCTCCTGCATGATGCCAAGGAACAGATGGAACTATTAATGACAGCAATGAAATGTCATGGCCATCTCCTTATTCTCCACTCTGATGCTCACTAGGATATTAACTCTATGGTCCACTGCCCTCTGAGAAATTTCCAAGTTCTTTGAGTTTCCCAGTTCTAGACTGGATATAGGACAAGACAGAAAAAGCAAACAAACAAAAATCTAAAAGGAAACTCTCAGTTATTTCTTTCTCTTTGACCTCCTCCTCTAAAAATCCAAAATCTTACCCAGGCCTGTGGGTGCTTCTAAAGTACCAGGAGCAGTATTTTTGTTTGTTTGTTTGTTTGTTTTTGTTTTTCTAACTTTGCTAAGGCATTAGCTCAATATTTACCCTCTTGTGAACATTTGCCTCTTCTTAGGGTCTTATAGTCAGAAAATTTTTCCTCCACTATGCTCCTTTCCTCCTTCAGGCAACGATTTTTAGTTTTCTGTTTCTCTTTCCAGTGTTTATCTTTTCAAATATTATAAACACTGTTTTTCCCTTTGTTGTTTTTTTTCTCACAAATGTAGTCTAAAGACCACTTTATATCTGTACACAGACATTTTTTTCCTTTTGAGGCTATCCTCAATTGCACAGATTTCCATATTTTGTTTAACCATTCCCCTATTGATGGGTACTTAGTTTTTTCCAGTGGTTTGCTTTTGGAAATGATGCCACTATAAAGGCTTTGTTATTTCATGTTTTTGCCACTTTATGTTTGGGATCATTGGTTCAAGGTGTAAATTCACATGTTCATCATCTCTTTTCTGTATTTAGCAGTTTCTTTACATATGTTGCCTGAACAATGTATTGTTTGTTTTATTTGCCTTGACATTTATTAATAAAAAGTATGAAACTTGAAAATATTTTAGGACAATATATTAGTAAAATTCTTATTACTTTGAGTAGTTGTAGCTTCTTTTTGTACTCTAAAATATTGTTGCTATGAATATTCTTGTGTCTGTGTTTTGAGCAACATAAAGTTGCTTTATGTGTGTGTGTACATATGTGCATGTGTGTAAATGTGTGTGTATATGAATGAAGTATTGCTAGGTTTTAGGCTATGTGAATGTTCAACTTCAATAGCTAATGTCAATGTTTACCAAAATAGTTGCAAATTTACTCAACAAATAATTAAACCTCTTCTTAATGCACAGTACCTCCAAGACTTAAAATATTAATTTAAGGCTTCTTAATATTTTGCCCATTAAATGGGCATAACATGATAATGTGTCTTACTGTGGTCTCAAATATATTTCTCAAATTGTAACGAAGAGTATTTCTTCATATCTTTTTGTCCATACCATGAGTTTTCTCTTTTATGAAATGTGTTTTTGTCTCTTCTCAGATATTCTACATGGGAATATCTGTTTAAACACTACCTGATATTAATCCCTGGTAGGTAATATGGGTGTTAGATACCTTCTCCCAGTATGGCAGCTACGTTTCCACTTTCATTGAAGTATCTTTTGATAAACAGAATTTATTGATTTTAATATCATCTACTAAGGAAAAATAAAAAGCTTTTTTGTATACTATTTTCAAATCCTCCCATACAGAAAACATATTCACCTATAATTTTAACAAAAAGTTTAAAAATTTTGTGTTTGGTAATTTAGTTCTTAATCTACTTTGAATTAATTTTTATAGTGTGAGAAACAGACCAAAAATTCTTTTTTCAGTTATGAGTGATCATTTTTACTAGCTCCATTTTCAAAAGAGCTTTCATTTCACTGTTGACACACCATATATGAGCTCTGTCACATATACGTTGATGTTTTTCTTTGGTAGGCATCATGCTCCTTATTTTGACCTATTAGCTCATAATTTCCTGGAAGTGTTGTCTTCTCTAGAACAGTGCTGAGAAGGGGCCAGATCCTAGATTGTGTCCTGCAAGATGAATTTAAAAATATGAATGAAAAAGAAATGAATGAGCCTGAGAAGAAAGAAACCAGTATCAAAATAGTAATAACAATAATTACTATTATTACAAAATAATAAAATTTAAAGTTATTATTTCTGTTACCCCACAAAACAACTCTTTAGCATTAGAAGCAGATTCTTTCTAAACTGTAATTAACAGTCCTGGGGTTTTGGAGGGAGAGTTGTGGATAAATCCATGGTTGAGGTTAAGTCAGTGTGCACCTGATTTCCTTTATATGAGAAACTTTTGCTCTGTCCTGATTTTACTATTGTGGACACTTTATCAGAGGTGTGTTCATTGGTTCCAATTTCTTCAGAGAGGGACAGTCAGTGATCACATCAGCTGGTGAGCAGGCATGAACAGAACTTACCAAGTGTTCTTACTTATCCTCCACCCCATGCTGCGGCCACCCCCGAGCCCATCTCCGCACACCTTTCAAACAAAGACTGGCCTCATTCTGGCTCCTCCAGGCTTCCGCAGGCATGAACAGAACTTACCAAGTGTTCTTACTTATCCTCCACCCCATGCTGCGGCCACCCCTGAGCCCATCTCCGCACACCTTTCAAACAAAGACTGGCCTCATTCTGGCTCCTCCAGGCTTCCTCCTGCTTTGCTGCTGCTAATTTTCTTAGTCCATTTTTATTTTTGATGAATATTCCAGAATTGTTCTTGGAAGAAATAGCCAGCAGCCAGGGATGTCTGTCATTTTTCAGAGAGAGATTAATCTATTTTTTCAATTGACAAATACAAATTATATATATTTATGGTGTATTACATGACATTTTGATATACGTATACATTGTAGAATGGCTAAATCAAGCTAATTAACATATCCATTATTTCACATAACTACCATTTTTTGTGGTAAAAACATTTAAAATCTGCTCTCCTAGCAATTTTCAGGTATATTGTTATTAACTACAGTCACCATGTTGTACAATAAATCTCTTGAACTTATTCCTCGTACCTAACTGAAATTTTGGGTTCTTTGACCAACATCTCCCTAATTCCCCTCACCCACCCCTGCCCCTGGTCACCATCATTCTACTCTCTCCTGAGTGCCACTTTTTTTAGATTCTACATATAAATGAGATCAGGCAGTATTTTTATTTCTGTGCCTGGCTTAGTTTACTCAACATAATGTCCTCCAGATTCACTAATGTTGTCACAAATGACAGGATTTCCTTCTTTATAAAGACTGAATAGTATTCTACTGTGTGTATATATACATCTTCTTTTTTCATTCACCTGTTGATGAACACTTACATTGATTCAATATCTTGGCTATTGTGAGTAATGTTGCAATGAACATGGAAAGGAAGCTATCTCTTAGACACACTGATTTCATTTCCTTTAGACATATACCCAGAAGTGGAATTTCTGGATCATATTCTAGTTCTATTTTTAATTTTTCAAGGAAACTTCGTACTGTTTTCCATAATAACTGTACTGATTAGTACAATGAAAACTATAAAACATTGATGAAAGAGATTGAAAAAACATAAATAATTGGAAAAATATGTTAATAGATTGGAAGAATTAATATTGCTAAAATGTCCATGCTACCCAATGTGATTGACAGATCCAGTGCAACCCTTATCAAAATTACAGTGAAATTTTTACCCCAAAATAGAAAAAAAATCCTAAAATTATTTGGAATCACAAAAGACCCTAAATAGCTGACACAGTCTTGAGCAAATAGAACAAAGTTAAAGGCATTTCACTACCTGATTTCAAAAGCTGCTACAAAGTTATAATAATCAAAACAGCATGGTGCTGGCATAAAAACAGACCAGTGGAACAGATAAAGAGCACAAAATGAATCTGTACATGTACAGTTAATTGACTTTTGACAGAGACATAAGAACACAAAATACAGAAAGGACAGCATCTTCAATAAGTAGTTTTGGAAAAACTGAATATTCACATGCTGAAGAATGAAATTAGACCCTTACTTCACACCTTCTACACAAATGAACTCAAAGTGATTAAAGTTTTAAATATAAGACCTAAAACTGTAAAACTACTAGAAGAAAACATAGGGGAAAAGCTCCTTGACATTAGTCTGGGCAAAGACTTTTTGGATAAAAAGAAACAAATGGAATTGCTTCAAACTAAAAAAGTTTCTGCACAGCAAAGGAAACAATTAACAGAGTAAAGAGATAACCCTACAAAATGAGAGGAAATATCTGCAAACCACACATCTGATATGGGGCTAATATCCAAAATATGTAAGAAACTCAACTCAATAGCAAGAAAATGGCAAAGATTAAGAAATGGGCAAAGGACTTCTTTCAGAAATGACTGAAAAGTTATTTCTCAAAAAATACATACAAATGGCCAATAAATAGATGAAAAAATGTTTAACATCGTTAATCATCAGGGAAATGCAAATCAAAACCACAATGAGATATCACCTCACAACTGTTGGGATGACTAACAAGAAAAAGACAATAAATAAGTGTTGGCAAAGATGTGGAGAAAAGGAAACCCTTGTACACATGAGATTAATCTTATACCTCATGTTTTATTATGTACATCTTGTGTTTTATTTCACAAAATTCCCATCTTATTTGATATTAAAAAATATTGTAACATTTAAACTTTTCTCTGAATTATTGAATAAAATTGGTCTTCAAAAAGATGAAATACTTTCATTCCATAATTTTAAATATTGAAGCTCATTATAGTAATTGCATCACCAAGGCTTGACTCAGTAAAGCATTAAGCCCTCAGGAGTCCTCAGTAAAAATTTGCTGATTAATGATTCATTTTCTTTGTGAAACCTACTAGTCATGTCAAGGCACGGGATCAAAAAAGTGAAGAGAAGCCTAAAGAGGAGAACCTCATTTCTAATCTTATGTGCACTGCTCCTTCTATCAACATGTCCAATTCAGAAGAGACATCAATAGTTGCTGTGTTACTCTCTAGTCAGTAGTAATATATATGAAATCCTATATACAAATATAATAATATAAGAAACACATTAAAATATACTTATAAAAGAAATTCATTCTAATTTTAGAATATTAGATTGAATAGAGGTCTCATACCTTATATAGGACCACATCATATTACAGAAACAAAACGTGTTGTAGAAAAGATTTTTTTTTTTTTTTTTTGTCTTTTTTCGTGTCCGGCAACGGATCGCAACCCTCAGTGTCGCACCCGTACCGGACTGGGACCGGCAACGGGATCGCAACCCCCGGTGTCGCTCCCGCTCCTCACTCAGCCAGTGAGCGGGAACCGGTCTGTATGTGGGATCCGAACCCTT
>NW_007728942.1:193176-201593 GCF_000696425.1 Galeopterus variegatus
CACCACCAAGATCAGTTTATGTCACAGAATCCATGTGCTGGAGCCCAGCTCTTGCCTCTGAATTTGTCTTCCTCCGACTCAGCAGCCTAGGCATTCCTGTGTGACCTTCCCTCGTTGGAATGTGGCTGGGAACCACACGGTCATTCTGCAGTCTATGCGGCTCCACCACTACCCACCGCTCCCAAGCTGCTGATCTCTGCACAGAACACAGACTGGCCCCAGCCCACCTCCTAGGAAGTGACTTTTTACATAGCATCGCCCAGAGGCTACAGGTAGGATTACATTTATTAGAAGCATGAAATATATTATCACTAATCTCAATAAACCAGTGACGAAAAAACATTCTGAGGAATAAGGAAATATTAAACACAAGTTACTCATTACATGACATTGATGATTAGTATTCATTTTGCCAGGTGTCATGATAATCTTATTTTTCAGCTGCCTATGTTAGAGGTACATACTCAAGTATTTACTGGTGAAATGAAACGATGTTAGGAATTTGCTTTTAAAAATTCCATTCAAAGGGCCGGCCCCGTGGTGCACTCGGGAGAGTGCAGCCCTGGGAGCGCAGCGGCACTCCCACCGCGGGTTCGGATCCTATATAGGAATGGCCCATGCGCTCACTGGCTGAGCACGGTGTGGGCGACACCACACCAAGGGTTGCGATCCCCTTACCGGTCACGAAGAAGACAAAAAAAAAATTTCCATTCAAAAATAAAAGTAGGGGCTTTAGATGAAACTAGAATGGCAGACTACAATGATTGTTGAAGCAAGGATGCTGGATGATGGATACATGAGGTTCGCAATCCTATTCTTTCAATTTTTGTTATATTTGATTGAACTTTAAAAAGTTGAAAATAAATGTACTGATAACTGAATTATATTGGGACAAAATCAACGGTCAAGGTGTGCACCAAGTCTATTGGATCACCATGAAAAAAGTAAAGAATTTTCCTTGACATTCCCACAAAAACCTCAAAAAAGGGGAATGATTTTGCACTTTTTTGGCCAGAATGTTTTCTAGGCTTGTTTCAGTGCTCTCTCATTCTGGTAATTTTATTCACCAGACTTCTATTCCATATCATTCTTTATCTTGGTTTTCATTTTCTTATTCTTCTTATTTTTTTAATAACATAATTGATTGTACTTAACTGTGGGGTACAGAGTTGATTATCATTGCCTGTGTGCAATATGTGATGCTCAAATCAGGAAAATTAGTATATTCAGCATTATACAATGTACTCGTTTTTCATGGCCCTTTACCTATTCCTCCTTCACCCCTCTCCCTTCCCACCTCTAGTAACTTCAGTTTTGTTCTCTCCTTTGGAAAGTTCAACATATTATTGTGATTATTGTATCTTTCTTTTTAAAAAATATTTATTTTTTTATTTTTATTTTTTTTAGCTCCCACTTATGAGTGAGGACAGGTTGTATTTCTCTTTCTGTGCCTGGCTTATTTTACTTAACATGATTTTCTCTAAGTTCATCCATGTTGCTGTGAATGTGATCTTTTTTACGGCATAGTATTCCACTGTGTGTGTGTTTGTGTGAGTGTGTGTATACACACACGCACATATAGATATGTAGATATATATCACATTTTCCTAATCCAGTCATCTTATGATGGACATTCAGGTTGGTTCCAAATTTCTCATTACTTTTTTTCCCCTGCACTTACTGTATTGACTAGGACTCCAGGACAATTTTAAGTAATTTTCAGTTCAGTGGGCTTCCTTATTATGGATCTGACTTTAATAAGGATTTTTTCTGTTTCACATTTAAGTTGTTTTCTATAACAGTTTCTATTTTTATTATTACTTTTGAAACCTATATTGAGTAGTGAATTTTATCAAATGGTCATGTGGAATCTATTAAAATGTTTGCTCTTTAATCTCTAAATAAATGTTACAAATTATTTTTAAAAACATAATATTATCTAATGTAAAACATTCTAGAATTAATTGGATAACAGTTTGTATCCATGTCATGATTCTTTCAAAACAATTGTCTTATTTGCAAATATTTTACAGACACATTAATACATAAAATTGATTTATACATGCTATTTTGTTCTGTTTTTGTATGTGATTGAGTTGTTTGTGCCAAATGTATTCAGATTTGAAAATCTAGTCTTATAGGAAGAAATTCTTTCATCCATTTTCTGGTCTCTAGAACAATTTAAAGACCATAGAAATAGCATATCTGTTGAGAGTTTAGTAGAACCTACCTACAAGATTATCTGGGTATACGGATTTTTTTGGTTTCTATCTCCCTAGAGATAACACTTTTACAAATGTTATATGTGCCCTTTTCATTACATATATTTTAACAAATTTAGAGATTATGCTGACACCTATTAAAGAGTATAGAGGGAGTATAGTGGACAGAACGGTACCCCTGAAAGATGTCAGGTACTAATTCCTAGCAACTGTGAATGTTGCCAAATGGGTTAAAATTTTGCAGATGTGGTTAATCAAGGATTTTGAGATGAGCAGATTATCTTTGATTATGTGGGCTGGCCGCAAATGCTCTCAAAAGTGTTCCTGTAAAAGTGAGGCAGAAGGAAACTAGACACACACACAGAGGAAAAAGCAAAGTACATTTAGAGGCAGAGATTGGAGTGACACACCCACATGACAAAAAGCCAAGAAATGCCAACAGCCACCAAATGCTGGAAGAGGCAAGGAATGAATTGTTCCCTAAATCCTCTCATATTGAGCCTCCAGAAGAAGGACAGCCATGCCCACACCTTGACTCCAGACTTCTGTCCCCTGGATCTCTGAAAAAAATACATTTCTGTTATTTTAAGCCTCCAAGATTGTGGTGATTTGTCACCATGACCACAAGAAAAGTATACAGAGAACGCTATCTTATAGCTTTAAACATGCCTAAAAAAATGAATAGCTGCATAGAATTACTTTATATGTTCAAACTATATCTTATTTAACCAATACCTATTTTATTACACATTGAAGCTAATCTCTCTGTATTATTTAAACATGCTTAGATAAGCAAACTTCATCTTCTCTATATCTGGTTAACACAGGATGCACATTAGAATAAGCAGGGGAATTTAAAATAGCAGTGTCAGGCCAAACTACAGATATTTTAACCTAATTGTTCCGGTCTGAGGCTAAAACATCAGTGTGTTAAAACTCTGCAAGTGATTCTAATGTGCAAGAAGAAGTAAGAACATCTGTTCTACCTGACAGTGTCTCTTGTGCTAAGGACTGCATAGCATGAAATAGCTGTTCAATAGCCACATCATTAGCACACCTATCTGAATTACATAAAACTTATAAACATTTGTGGAACTGGAAGAAACTGTTAAAATATTCATGAGATTAATTAGATATATAATCATGATATAACTAATTGTTTTCAACAAATTATATGGCTAGAAACTAAAATGTTTTCAACAAATTACATGGCTTTATGAAACATATACTCCAATGAAAAAATAAAAGATTTGACTATTAAATTAACCACACGCTGGCAAATGTATTCAAAGAAATACTTTAACATGTCTCATTAACCTCAAGAATTCCTTAACATATAGAAAATGTCATCAAATACCCAATTCCATAAATTTTTAAAATTATTATACTTAACCCCACTGGAGTTTTGAATTTTTGTATTCTGTATCATTTCATACATGTGTAAACATAATAATGGAGAATTTGAGTCAAAAGTGCACTTATGCAGCTATAAAAGATGTAAATACATGGAAGAAATATTTATCAACTTTATCATTCAATTATTTTTTCAGTATCATATGCACAATTAAAATATGACATTTGGTGCTTTCCATTTCTTTACACCAATTCTGGATTTACTTAGACTGGTTATCGTATATTTCTTCATATGCTGGATTATGCTCATCCTAGGATACGTGGCCAAGAAAATGCCTAAATGCAACAAGATCAAATGTTTCACCTCAACACATCAAATTAAGCAGGACCAGATGCCAAGTCACTGAAGTAACTCTTCCAGTCGCATCACCTGGTATCTTGGCATGCTCACCTGGCAGATGATTTTATATTCCCCACATGCATTATGGCTGTTTTTTTATGCACTTTGTGTCCTAAAGAAACAAGTGTCCACTTCCTTTGGACATTACCGTCATTTTTTTAGAATCAAAACTTTTACATAATGGTAAGACCATGGCTTTGTCATAAACAGAATTTGAATTTCTATGCAATTCTCTTTCAATGTACTATTAATTTGTTTAAAGAGTTTCCACTTAATCTACAAATATGAAGTCAAAATAAATGAGTGGCTATAGTCATTAATGTTCTTGTTAGCAAAAATACTGGTACAAAGAATTATTTTTTTGTGGTGAGAACACTTAAATCTGCTCTCTTTGCTATCTTCAAGTACATAATACGTTGTTATTTATTTATTTATTTATTTGTCCTTTTTTGTGAAGGGCCACACCGCGCTCAGCCAGTGAGCTCACCGGCCATCCCTATATAGGATCTGAACCCGCGACAGGAGCGCTGCTGCGCTCCCAGCGCCGCACTTTCCCGAGTGCGCCACGGGGTCGGCCCCACAATACGTTGTTATTAATGATAGCCATCACGTACAATGAGTCTCTTCAATATATTCTTTCTGCTTTATTGAAACTTTGTTCCTTTTGCCCAACATCTCCTTAATCTTCCCCATCACCTCAGCCCCTGGTAACAACTCTCTTTTCTATGAGTTTGTCTTTTTTAGATTCCACATAATACATTTCAAAATTTCTCAGAGCGGATTTTAAGTACTCCACCACACACACACACGAAAGTATTTAGCCATTCCAAAATATGTACATATAGCAAAACAGTATGTTGCACATTATATATACAATTTTTTAAAATTTATTTATTTTTTATGTTAATTTATCAATATACAATGTAGTTGATTTTCATGTCGCTTTACCGATTCTTCTTTCCCCCCCTCTGTGTTCCCCCTCCCAACCATCAACATCATGTCTGTTCACTTGTCTTAACAAGTTCAAGGAATTGTTGTGATTGTTGTGTCTTCTTCTCCACCCTCCTTATATTTGTTTGTATATTTATTTATATAAATATATACAATTTTTATTTGTTAAGTAAATGAATATATTTGGGGAAAAAAAGAATTATTTGCCCATTATATACTAAACTAGGAGCAAATCTAAGACAAGTTGTCTGACCTTTCATAAATTTCAGAAAACAATAATTGTATTCAAATACCACATTTTCTTTACTTTATGAAAATACTATGTAATATATCAATTGCTGTGTGATTACAGTAACGTAAAATAGACTGAGTTCTTGAAAGGTTGTTAGAGACTGTGCATGTTTATATAAATCTTTGTGTGTCTATATGTACCCAAATATGAAAATAAAATTATTAAATGTAAAGCCTTATGGATATTGTTAGTAATATACAGTAGATTTATATTTTTAGACATAATTTTACCTAGGTGCAAATTCAATACATATTCATTGCAGAAAATTTTAATTACCAACAATAAAAAATAAATCCTTCTATAATTCACAACTTTTTCCTAAAAGGAATATCACTTACACATGGTACCGCACCTGAGGGCTGTGAACAAGTCCACTGAATCTCTCTCTGGTCAGGGGTAGGGCTTTCTCTCCATGTCCCCCCCCCCATGCCTCAGGTGGTCCAGAGCACCCATCTCTTGTCCTTGAGGCTTTACATGCCCTGGACTTATAGCTGTGGAACTGCTTGCACAGTCTGGGCTCCATAAATGTCTGTGCAGAATTTCAGGACACAGACAAACATCAGTCCTCACCAAATGAATGATCCTGATACAGAATCACTATGGGTTCATGATCTTCACCCAAGATCAAACAAGATGGGCAATTTGTTACTTGCTCAGTTCCACACAGTTCTGGCATGAGGAAAGATGATGCTTTCTCTGGCCAAGGCTCATGGTTTCTGAACTTCGTCTTCTCCTTCTTGTCCACCAATGGTGTCCTCTAAGCAGGTCTCTGGGTGTGGGTGTGCACACCTGTCCTCTGTCTTACACTTAGATCTGCAGACAGCTATCCTGATTGTTCAGAGGTCTCAGTGAGTGACTTATACTGAGGAAACCCCACCACGAGGACATAGGAAACAAGCAGAGGAATTTCAGCAGTGCTGGGAAGTAAAGCCCACCTTTTCACACTTCAGAATGTTACCTTTCCAAATGGGTGAGACTTCCTTGTAACTTGTGTGAAAAAATTGTTATGCATGTATGTAAGACTGTTTTTAAAATATGAGAGAAAGAATTGGAGTTATTAAAAGATGAACTATAGAATGTTCCTTTCATACTTGGCTAGAGAATTTCCAGATTCTTAGTAAGGAATCAATGTCAGGTTGGATTATGTGTGTGGTTTAAAATATGAATACACTCTGATTTGATTATCACACATTGTATACATGTATCGAAACATAACTCTATGCCCCATAGATATGTATAATCAATATGCATCAATTAAAAAGTAAAATAAAAATACATACTCACATGATGGGATTATAAGTGAATAATCACTGTAATCCAGGAGGAATTCGATAGCTAGATTTGACCAACCCTAGAGATCAATGGAAGGGTGAGAGATGTCACAGACACAATATCACTTATAATATATTTTTATACTCAGATATTTAAGATGTTCCCACAAGGCATATATATTATGTACATGGGTGCATTTTATGAAACATTCGTATTTATATGTACATAAATACATATTTTAAAAGCTGTATTAATCTATATCCCTCTAACCTTTCTATGTTTCTATGCAAAAATTCCAAACACAAGAGTAACATATAAAAAAAAATACATGAGTATTAAATAAGCTAAGCAAAATTGCAAACGTGTTTTAAAGGTTAAAAAAATATTACTGTAATTTACTATTTTAGCCAATTTTAGAGAAAAAGCACATGAAATTCTCCCTAAATGACACAGGAGATGTGCTAAAATTCAACAAACATTTCCAACTAAAAACAATGTATTTCCTTAATTTTGTAAAAGTTATATAGCAACATTCAATTACAAACAATATAACTACTGGGGAAATTAGAAGAACTTTTATTAAAGTTAAGAAAAAATTAAGAATGAGCATTATTACCATCAATATGTGGCATATTCCTAGAATTCCAGCAAATGTAATAAAAGTATAAAAAAATAAAAATTAAGTTATTGGCGAAAATAATTCAACCTGACATTACTAGTAAATAATTTAATTGTCCACTTAAAAACCCAAGAGTATAAACTAAGGTTGTCATACAAATAAGAGTATTCAACAAGGTGACTAGATACAAAATCAACAAACAGAAATCAATAATTATCCTGTAAAGCAGCAATATTTAATTGAAAAACAATGAAAAAGAAATCTCAATTTACAATAGCAAATAAATTAAATTGTACCTAGGAATGAATAAAAACAGAAATGCCCAAGACCTTGATTAAGAAAACTATAAAATTTTATTGGAAGACAAAAGAATACCGAATANTGACTAGATACAAAATCAACAAACAGAAATCAATAATTATCCTGTAAAGCAGCAATATTTAATTGAAAAACAATGAAAAAGAAATCTCAATTTACAATAGCAAATAAATTAAATTGTACCTAGGAATGAATAAAAACAGAAATGCCCAAGACCTTGATTAAGAAAACTATAAAATTTTATTGGAAGACAAAAGAATACTGAATACAGGAAAGACATTATGTTTGTAAACAAAAAGACTCAATCTGATGTATATTTTAATCTGCTCTGAATTAATTTATTCATTAAATGAAAATCTCAATAGAATTTTTAAAACAGAATTTGTCAAGATGATCGCAAATCTCACTTGAAAAAATAAATGGGAACAATTGTTTATATTTTGTAAGAACTATAAGGTTTATTTTGTCCTAACATTTGTTAAACTAATGTCAAGGGTATATATGCCACAATGAGATGCCACATCTTGTCCATCAGAATGCAAAAAGTGTAAAGGCTGATGATAACTGGTGTGGGCAACAGTGTAGGAAAAACAAGAAATTTAGTCCACTATTGTTAGGAGTTTTGGATGAACAGTTCAACAAAATCTTTCAATTAAAAACATTCATACCTTTTGATTCACTACATACACTTTTGGAAATATTCTTTGCAAAAATATTCACTCTACATCATGTGTGATATCAAAAATTTTCAAAATCATATTATAAGCAGCAGAACCATTAAATAATATGTGAGAAGCCATACTATGAAATGAATAAAGAATTAAAACTCATTGTCTATATAAACAGATCTGTAAGATATGTTAACTGAAAAATATATGTTCTATCTAGAAAAAATGTGATTAGTTCTAGAACATGTTAAATTACATGCTGTTCACTCCATCACTACCTATCAGCTGCTGCCTGTCCTCCTGTGATCTCTCTCATATCTAT